>NW_028261392.1:770000-955000 GCF_051295495.1 Thamnophis sirtalis
CAATTTTGAGCAGTGGCTGATGCAAAAAATTGAATTTGGGGAGGAGAATTGAATATGGAGTGTATTGTAGATGCTAATTTCTACATTTAGGCAATTTTTTTCTCTCCATTATTTTAATAGTGTGAAGATATTAATTTCCTGCATAAGATGGAAATTGTGGACTTAAATTCCTTCTATATTCAGGCTGCACCAATAGCAATAGCAATAGCAGTAGACTTATATACCGCTTCATAGGCCTTTCAGGCCTCTCTAAGCGGTTTACAGAGAGTCAGCATATTGCCCCCAACAATCTGGGTCCTCATTTTACCCACCTCGGAAGGATGGAAGGCTGAGTCAACCCTGAGCCGGTGAGATTTGAACCGCTGACCTGCTGATCTAGCAGTAGCCTGCAGTGCTGCATTTAACCACTGCGCCACCAAGGATGCCCATAAGGTATGGTCAAAAGTCAAGATGGAATTAAAGCTCTAGTTAGTTTTTTTAAATGGATCTAAATGGATCGCACCACTGTGGCCATCTTGACTTTTTTGACTATAATTTGTGGATACCTCTTGGCAAGGTTTTATTAATAATACAATGAATCTTGAGATGGTGGCTTATTTTTATATGAGGGGCACAGGATGCTTTCTTTTCACAGCTTATTCTGCTAATCCTGGTTTTACAACCTCCCCTTTCCTCCCTCCCCCCTCTCCTTAAACCAGCATTAATAATGATGCCACCTCAACTCAAAATATTTTTTATTTATTTATTTCAAAGATAAATGTCCCCAAGGTGCTTTTTCAAGAGGCAAGTGGACTGCCTTTGTTCTTCCTTCAGTTCAGAACTGAAGAAGCTTCTTGGATGCCTCTTGAAAAAGCACTCTTGATACAATCAGAACCTGGATGACTGAGAATCTCCATAGATTTTCAAACATAAAATATTTTTAAAACAACCAAATGACAACAGAACAGAAAAACAAAAAGACAAAAGTCACAAACACAGCAAGAAAAATAATAATAAAAGTGTGTGCAGCATACGTAAGGCCAACATTAAACGTATGTTGTCCACCCTGATTGGACGTTGACAAATATTCTCAAATAAATCTAATAGATTCCCCCACCCCCACCCCCACCCTTACCCGGTGGGTCTGCGAATAGTGATGAAGTTTCACAGCTGATTCTGCTCACTCTGGTTCTACCTGGGCCTCTTTCTCTCAGCCCTCAAACCAGCATTCATCATGATACCCCCTTGGCCCAGAATATTTCAACTGAGACTGGACCAGAGTATCTGTTTTGCCTGCATTTAACTTGGTGCCTAACCAGGGAGAATAATCCTTAAATTATTGTGCTGGAGGTCTTCTCATCCCTCCTCTGCTAGATTTGGTCCCGTCTGGCGAATTGAAGCCCAAAACGTTGCTGAAATGTCCCTTGAAGTTTGGGCTGACTTGATCTGTTCACTTAGCTGCTCTTTCTAAGAGAGGGAGACGGGGAGGGTTTCAAATGTAGAAAGGATTTCACTGGAGGGCTCACCACATTTCTGTGTGGCCTTTGACTAACCACCTATAAACAATATTTCCATTTCCGCTCCTGAAAAATGGAGAAAATAACACTTCTTTGCTTGCAACCACAAACTTAGAGCCAAGGTAATTGATAACAGGATGTGTCATTCCTGTACCAAAAATGGTTTGCAGAAACACATATTCTAGTTGCAACTAATACATGCGTGCCTCTACACAGTTCTGCAGGTTAGAAGTCACGGTCTTCTGAAGAGGAGACTTTGCACTTCATCTCATCACAAAAATCTCCAGAGCAAACTCAGATTGCGTAAAACATGGAGGGGTTTAGGAGGGAGTTTTACCTCTAACTGCTATTGCTATTGCTACCTTGGCCAACCGAGTGCCTCAAGAAGACCCCTTGTCTCCTGGAGCAGAAGTCCTCCAGAGGCAGCTGGATTCTTATCAAGGCTAAGAGGCTTGGAGCCTCTTAGACTTTCATAAATTGGTCTAACCCTCATTCAAAGCCAGCCAAGTTTCAAATCGCTGTAAGGCTGATGTGTTAAAACACAACTATCCGTTTCCAGAGGAAAGAGGAAGAGGGGACACACACACACAAACACACACACTGCTTCTTAGTACATTTTTTCCAATCCATTTACCTAAATAGGATGAGAGGAAACAGGCTTTGTGGTTCAGAGAAGTGTGTGCTAAGAGCATTTGTTTGAAAATAGTTCCAATCAGGCGCACCAATAAATAGCAATTACCCAATAAAATCAGATCGAGTCAAGCATCTCTTATTACAGAAAACCTTCTACTTCATGGCTTTATGCAAATGCCTCCTTTCAGTCTATTAAGATCTGGCTGGTGCATATTTTAACCATATGCTTATTAGCGGGATAGGTTTCATTACTATTTTTGGATACTGCATAAAAACTCTCAAATTGAATGTTGTGTGAGAAAAGGAGAGGCTGTTTTCAATTAAGGTCTTATTTCATTCATTTCTTTTCCTTCTCCTTAAAGGAAGGCCGCAAGGACTGGAAGGTTGGGGAAATATGTAAGCCATGTACATTATAAATCAATTTGGTAACTTTGAAACAAAACGATTCACCATTCAGAGGACCGCTGGGATCGTTGGCATAATTGGGGCCACAATTGATAGTTCAGAGAGACGCATATAACATTAAAGTTCATATCTTGCTGTTGCTGAAGGAGGTGGATCGTTTCAAGTCACGAAGGAAGCTGGAATTTTGCAACCGTAATCCAAAATTTAACAGAATGGCAGAGCTGGAAGGGACCTTGGAGGTCTTCTAGCCCACCCCTTGCCCAAGCAGGACACCCTACACCATTCTGGACAAATGGCTGTCCAGTCTCTTCTTGAGAACCTCCACTGTTGGAGCACCCATAGCTTATGACTTCTCTCCTTCCTGGAGCCTGGCTAATTTTTAGAGCAAAAGTCGTGATGTTTTAATGTCAGAATATCTTGCTGTGAGCTAAAAGAATGGTGCTCAGAGGATCTAATTCCTTTCAAAGTTCTGCAAAAAAAAAGGATGGTCTGAAAGGCGTTATAAGTAATGGAGGCTCTTGTTTCCTGTGGTTAATTATATCCTATTAATTTCTGAACATTTCAATTGTTGCTCAGCTATGCAGTTTATACAGCTTCCCATTTTAAAAAAAATGCAATGCAACGCAACATTAAAAACATTTTAGCTCAAATGAAAGCCAACACATCAACTAGTTGGAAGGGATGCGTCTTCGTAAGGACCAAGGATGGGCGGAAGTCCAACAGCTTGTGTTAGTTTGCTGTCTCTTCTCAATCCCGTCAACAAAAGAAGGTCACCAGCTTAGACAAGGAGGAGATCTTATTTGCGGGAAGAGGGAAGAACACAGAGAAAGCAAAATAGCCAGGTGGTCTTGTACTTCAATCGGGCTGTTCCTACGTGGTGGGTTAGCTGTAGCATTAGGCCAGGAGGGAAGAGGAAAACACCCTGCAGAATTGGGAAGACAAGAAGAGGTCTCATCCCGGATTGATGGAGATAGCAATAGCAGTTAGACTTATATACCGCTTCATAGGGCTCTCAGCCCTCTCTAAGCGGTTTACAGAGTCAGCCTCTTGCCCCCAACAACAATCCGGGTCCTCATTTTACCCACCTCGGAAGGATGGAAGGCTGAGGGAAGGAGGAAAGAAGGGAGGGAGGAGGGAAGGAAAGAAGGAAGGAAGGAAGGAAGGAAGGAAGGAAGAGCAATAGCACTTAGATTTATATACCACTCCATAGTGTTTTTATAGCCTTCTTTAAGCAGTTTACAGAGTCAGCCTCTTGCCCCCAACAACAATCCAGATTCTCATTTTATCCACCTCGGAAGGATGGAAGGCTGAGTCAACCCTGAGCTGGTGAGATTTGAACAGCCGAACTGCAGAACTGCAGTCAGCTGAAGTAGCCTGCAGTGCTGCACTCTAACCACTGCTCAACCTCGGCTAAAACACCCCAACCAGGAATTGCATTGAGAAGACTATCAACCTGAGGGGGGAAGGCCATGAAGCCAAAGCTGAGAAGGATTAAATTAATTAACAAAACAATCACAACGGAGAACTGACCCGCTTTTTATCCTCCTCTCCAAAATTATAAATAATCAAGGAGTAATAGGAAAATTTAAGATTATTTTCTTGAAGGCCTCCAGAAAATAGGTCTGCGGTGAGGCCTAATGATCCCACAGCTGAATCAGTTGGGACACCCGGGAGACGTTAAGCCTTGCTGAGTTTAGGTCCAAGTGATCCAGAAGGTTTTAGATTTCCCCCTTGAAACGAAGACTGATATCTGAATGAGATCAACCCAAACCAGATCCCTGAGGCCGAGACAGCAAAATGCACGTTATGGTTTTTAGCTCAGTTCAGATAACGGCTAGGGTTAAAGTCAACTTCTCCTTTGTTGCTGTGATTGTTGTCTGGAGATGTTGAGGTGGCTCCTACGTTCTTCCCCACAGTCTCGTTGGGAAAAAGAAAAATGAAAACCTCCGTGGCGGAAGCTTCTGAGCCCATGAACGGATGAGATCTGGGGGCACCACTTGGTCAGACGGAGGCCAACAAAGGCTCTCTTCTGTAAGTTGTCCGTGGGATTTCCCCCCTGTGCTCACAGGACACCCGTTTTATGGTGGGAAAGTGAAAACCACACAGATCTCTTTAACCCCTTTCATAAACAATTGACCACCATCCCTTCCTAGAAGGGGGTAAAAACGAAGACCGTCATCTAGGTGGGGTGCTTACAATTTTGCAATGGGCCCCTCTGGCCCCTCTCCAAGGACTTTGCAATGTTCCCAGCCGACTGTCTCCTCCTCTGAAACCCCACAATGAGGCTGCTCCTCGGTTAGGATATGTTTTCTCTTTAAATAATTACATACAGAGAAGAGAGTGTAACAGAAGCGGCCTGCGTTTCTTGGGTGGGGGCCCCCCTTTGCTCTCTCTTACCAAGAGCAACCTATAATTAGCTCTTGCAAAAGGCTTTTGCAATTGGGAATCTTGGGGTCTCCAAGCCATTCCCCTTTGTCAACCAAGGTACGCGGGAAGGTTAAAAGCCGGAATTTGGCAACTGCAACAAATAAGCAGAGAAAACTGTGGTTTCCCTTGGAGCCAGCATGGCCAGAGTTCTTCCAGAGAAGAATTTGGGGAGTGGGTCTTAAAAGCTGGATGGTAGCAGAAAGCGTAATGGGATCTTCTGCATGGAAGCCACCAAACTGTGTTCTCAGCCACTTCGGGGACAGGATTTCTTACCTTCTAAGGCTCCATCATGAAAGCAATCTGGGCTTATATAAATGGGGGTGGGGTGGGGGATGGAGACTCCAGTTGAAGTCCCTGACCTTCTCTTGCTGTTAGAAAAAAACGCAGCGCATGGAAACTGCCAAATAATCCCAAAAGTTTCCATACAAATAAGCAAGATGGGCACCATGAAGACGCGAAAGGAGGGTCATCAGGGGTCTATTTGAGCTTTTGAAAATGCAAAGGAAAACGTGCAGATAGTCTGGAAATGGAGGTTAAGGGAGTTCGGCTTGTATGTGGCTGTCCAGGAATTGAAAGTAGCAGATGCCCCAATAGGTTGTGTCATCCGGATTATGTACAGATTAGCTCCATTTGTAATTGATGCATACCTGTCAGGTGCGAGCACTAGAGCCCCCAGCTGAAATCAACTGTAAATAGCTATAAGCTAAGCAACTTCATTGTCTTCTACCTATGTTTTACAAGAACGTCACCAGATTGCTTGATTTTCCCTGGGAATCACCAGGTAAGGCTTCATGGATCTCGAGGGAAATGGAGCTTCTGCCACTTGTGGCTGCGTAACAATTCCAAACTGGCTCCCCGCTTGACCTCTCTGTCAGCCTCTGCTTTGCCGCTGCTTCGGCTGCCATTGAAACAGGGAGGGTGGGCATGGTATTTGGGAGGGGAATCATGATGAAGAGGAAGATTCTAGACGCTGACCTGACCATCTCACTGCGCATGTGGAGGAAGGGAGTTTCCCGCCAAGGTTAACTGTCCGGCATTCCACCCTGATGATGTTTTTTGAAGATATCTCCCACCTGACAGTTGGGTGAATTATAATTGGACTATGGACTGGGGTGCCAAGGGGAGGGGATTGAACTATACATGATATTCTCTGCTTTCGTGCCTAATTAACCAGATTCAGCTTTGCTTTGCTACTGTTTGTTTATAATTAGTAAAAGTACACTTGATTTCAAACAAATGGAGTTGAGTGGTTTCTTTCCTGATTACTAAATGAAGTCGCAGCTGGCACTCTCCTTCTAGTCTAGCTGGCATCCCCCAACACTGCCTTTCCAAACCACGTTTCTCAGATTACTTTTGCTGTGGGGCTCTGATAAAGTCCTGGGTATTAATTCAAAAGTGATCCCCCTAAGATTACCCTGGCTGACAACCATTCCTCCCTCTTTGTTGCACATTTTATTATTTCATGCATATTTCATCTTTTCTTCAAGGAAGTCACAATTGCGTATGCTTTAACACAAAAACACACACACGCACACACGCATGAACTCTGCCCTCCACGCCACAAGGCTCTCCGGTTGTTTAGTGTTTTAGTGAAGTTTAGGGCTGACTGGGAATTTGAAATGGATCCAGGTTTTAAGCCTTCCTACTAGTCTCCACGCAGGACGTATATGTGATCACAAATGGCTTTGAAGGAGACCCAAATCAATACCAAGCATCATCCAGAAGGTTCCATGCTTTCTCCTTCTAGTTCCCCCAACTGCTACCCTTCTCCGAGCCATTTTCCATGACAGAATCGAAGCGCGGAGGGAATTTTTATGAGAAGAAATATCACCCAAGAGGATTAAAATCTTGCCTCAACAGCTCACTGTCTCAGTTCGGTTCAGAACTGGAGGCCTTTTGGAAGGCGTTACAGGTGAGTCGGCTCTGTAATGCCTCAACCTGTTGCAAAGCTGGTGCAGTATTTTCTATAGATAATCTCGGACCCTCAGGCTCCTTCTAAAAGTAACCATTTTATTGTAAAACAAGGAGGCAACATCTTAATTATTCTTAATTCATCTGTTTTGCAATTAAATTCAAATTAAATCCTATTCATCTGTCTCATTCTGCTTTGCCCCTTCCTTTTCCCCTGTCTTCTTGACAAGATGGGGCCTCACTCAAAAGTCAGGTGCCACTTTTAAAAATGCCACCTTTACAGAACGCCTGTAATTTTAAACAAGCAGAATATTATTCAGGAGTTAGTTCCCACTCACCTCAGTCTCGTTTCCAGTGAGGGAGGAACACAAGGTCAGAAGCAAACACACAACCTTTCCAATAGTCTGGAGCAAAACCTATTAGGAAGAAATGATCAAGCCAACCTGCCTTAGCCGTAGACCAACACGAGGGCTTAAGACACAGGGCTGGGGGAAGCCATAAACAGTCGTGCAAAGTCTAAGGCTAAAAAGCTGATAATGTTGGGGGCATTAGAAGTAGTCTAGGGGAGCGTAAAAACTCAACAATCATAACATAACAATGGAATTCTCAGGAATTCTCGGAGTTGAAGACCAGAGGTTGCAAAAAGGCCATAGTTGCCCACACCAGGGTGTAGGTAAGGACTGCTATAATAAAACATTTAACAATTTTGCAAGTGAGCGTTTGTGTGTATGCAAAATTAGCATCATGCAGAAATATTGTCAAATAATATATATATACCAGAAAAAAACATTTGTGTAGATGAAGGTTATATTGTAACAGAAACCAATATGAGTTATGGAACATGTTTACTTTGATATGTCCTTAAAGATAAAATAAAGTATTTTAAGTTAAACATACCAAAGTTTTTTTTAAAACTCTACAGAGTATGTTTGTAAACCACAATTTTTCAACTGTAGAATTTTCTTGTTCTCAGTCTTCAGGCATGGGGCGGATTCTGGTGGCCTTTGAGACCAGAAGCTCACCTTCTTTAGAAACAATTCTCTCTTCAGGAGGAAGAGGAAGAGGGACCACACTTGTTTAGTCAATATTTGTTGAGCAACAGCTTCCATGGGAAAATGTAAGTCATAACTACCCAACTACATTCACTTGCTTCCCATCAAGACTTGAATGTCCCTTGGATGTCGCTTGTCTAAAAAAGGGGCCATCGATGGAGGAGTCAACAATGCCAAGATGGAAGCCAAGATCACATGACCAAGGACCTGCCCCTCACTACAAAAAGTGGGGGGGGGTTTCAATTACTTTTGGTCGCCATGATAGGAAAAAAGATGTAGAGACTCTAGAAGGAGTACAGAAAATAGCAATAGCAATAGCAGTTAGACTTATATAGCGCTTCATAGGGCTTTCAGCCCTCTCTAAGCGGTTTACAGAGTCAGCATATATCGCCCCCAACAATCCATAGATAGATAGATAGATAGATAGATAGATAGATAGATAGAGATGATGGATAGATATGGATAGATGATAGATAGATAGATAGCAATAGCAATAGCAATAGCAGTTAGACTTATATACCGCTTCATAGGGCTTTCAGCCCTCTCTAAGCAGTTTACAGAGTCAGCATATCGCCCCCAACAACAATCCAGGTCCTCATTTTACCCACCTCGGAAGGATGGAAGGCTGAGTCAACCCTGAGCCGGTGAGATTTGAACCGCCGAACTGCCGAACTAGCAGTCAGCTGAAATAGCCTGCAGTGCTGCATTTAACCACTGCGCCACCTCGGCTCTAAGAGCAATAGATTATTTATTTAGGTCCTGGAAGCTATGAAGAACGGTTGCAGGAACTGGGTATGTCTCCTCTAATGGAGAGAAGGGCTAGGGTGACATATTAGTAGTCTTCCAATATTTGAGAGATCGTGACAGAGAAGATGAGGGGGTCAACCTCTTCTCCAAAGCACCAGAAGGCAGAACAAGACACAATGGATGGAAACTAATCAAGGAGGAGAGAAGCAAGCTGGAATTAAGAAGAAAATTTTCTAACAGTGAGAACAATTAACCAGTGGAACAGAAGTTGCCTTCAGAAGTTTTGGATGCTCCATCACCGGAGGCTTTCAGACATCCACTTGTCTGAAATGACATTGGGTCTCCTGCTTGGGGATTGGACTAGAAGACCACAAAGCTGCCTTCCAGCTCTATTCTGATGGATTGATTGAGTGTCCGGCTTGAGCAGAGAGTTGGACTAGAAGACCTCCAAGCTGCCTTCCAACCCTGTTATTCATCCCCCCCCCCAAAATAAACTGGTCTGAAGCAGCATTTTAGCCCCCCATGGGCTACGACTAGTTTTGCCTCCCAGACTGCCCTGACTGTTTCAGTGTTGAATTGACATGGGCCCAAATACTCTTTAAACAAGGGGGGGTCCTTCTGTGTTCTTCTGGCACCAACCACCTGTCCCCTTCCCGGGTGTGTTTTTAGCATCCTTGGGAAGACTCTCCTGAGAGGGCAGACAAACGGAGCCTGTTCCAAGAGGACTCAGGTACGTGGAGGTATTTTAGACAACGGCCGCAGCTCTTCTCCCTCCTTCTGCCTCCAGGCTGCCTTGAGTGCCGACTAATTCATTTCACCTCACCCAACCTCTCCCCAAAGAATAGCCCAGAATGGCCCTTCGCTCGACAAACAGGAAGCCGGGAAGAAAAGCTTTGCCTCTTGAGTGGGCAAGGATGGGATGAAAGGAAACGCTCCACACTCTTCCCTAATTGCTCATTAGGACAAGTAACCTACGGGGGCCCCTTTTCCTGCGTGAGAAGAAGGTGCCATTGTCCACCCAGCCGCCCCAGAGGAGACAAACCAACCAATTCCTACGCAGTTCAGTTGTGGTGATTTGGGCAGAAGGGACGGATCCTTTAAAGGATCCTCAGCTCGGCAGGACCGAAGACTCCCCGTTTTTATGCCAAGCTTCGGTCCGCCCTCCTCTTCGCACATTGTGAAGTGGGCCAAAGGGAAGCTGGGTGCCCGAAAGGAATCCAGTTGGGAGACCTTTGAACAGCGATCCACAGATCTTCAGCAAAAGGTCCCCGGACCACGCGTGGAACAGTTGCCAAGATTCCACAGCTTCACACCTCACAGCAACCTCCTTGCTAGGCCAGTTACTCATAAGATCAAAGGGGACACTCTGAATGTTGAAGGCAACCAGAGAAGGCAACCTGAGGTGAGTGGGGCCTCCCTTGGTCATCCCCAGGCTCAGTGCCCCATTGCTCCAGCTACTTCTGAGTGAGCCCTGACCTGCCTTGACCTCTCTTGACAAGTCAATAGCAATAGCAATAGCAGTTAGACTTATATACCGCTTCATAGGGCTTTCAGCCCTCTCTAAGCGGTTTACAGAGTCAGCATATCGCCCCCAACAACAATCCGGGTCCTCATTTTACCCACCTCGGAAGGATGGAAGGCTGAGTCAACCCTGAGCCGGTGAGATTTGAACAGCCGAACTGCTGAACTGCAGTCAGCTGAAGTAGCCTGCAGTGCTGCATTTAACCACTGCGCCACCTCGGTCCCTGCCGTTTTCTTGGCAACATGTTCAGAAGAGTTTCCCATGACCTTCTTCCTACAACCTTGATTGGCCCAAAGTCTCCCAGCTGGTGACTTTGGACAAATGGCTGCCCAGCCTCTTCTTAAAAACCTCTGCTGTTGGAGCACTCACAGCTTCTGGTGGTAAGCTGTTCCAATGGTTAATTTCTCCTTAATTCCATGTTGCTTCTCCCCTTGATGAGTTTCCATCCGTGGCTTCTGGTCCTGCTGTGAGGTGCTTTGGAGAAGAGGTTCATGACACCATAACACGCAAGTTGGCACTTGTCTTCTTCATCAGACAGATGGCCATGCATGTAGGGATGGTTGAAGTATGTATGTATGTATGTATGTATGTATGTATGTATGTATGTATGTTGAAGTATGTATGTATGTCTTCATCAGACAGATGGCCATGCAGGTATGGATGGTTGAAGTATGTAATGTATGTATGTATGTATGTATGTATGTATGTATGTATGTATGTATGTATGTTGATTTATTCACTTACCCTATTTCTAAACCCTCATCAAATGCTTTTAGCCCCCTAGAAGTCTTTAAAACCTTTTAACTTGGCTGTGCTGTGAGGCCCTGGCCTTGGCTTCAACAGAATGGAATTGACACCTGAATAAAAGGTCATGTGTGAATCGGTGGGACCAGGGAACTTCTCCCCTGTTTCAAGGGAAGCTGAGTAACTGCACTTGAGACACGCATTTCAACAGGAGCGGCCCACTGCCTCCAACGAAGCCCCATCCCCTTGACTGGCTGGAGATGGGGCCTATTCTCTCCCTTCCTCCCTCCATTCATCCTTCCCCTGCTCTCCCCCCCTCGCCCCCTCCCCTTAGACCCTATTCAGAGTCCTGGGTTTTAAAATTGCACCGGCCGATTGTTAATTATCTCAGAGAGAGAGAGAGAGAGTGTGGGGGGGATGTTTGATTCACTTCATTCTGCAAGGGCCTTTCTACAATGGTCTGGTGCCAATAGGGAGAGAATCTAATTAAGCCAATTATGCTCATTGGTTTGTTTAATCAATGGCGAGGTTTAATTGGGGAGGCTGCGGTGCATAGTGTAGGATGTGAGAACCAGGAGACCTCGCTGCTCCAGCGGTGACATGGTTCCCCCCAGACAGGAGGCTGCAGACTAAGAAGCGCTTTGTCATGAATGGGCTCCTCAGCCAAGAACCCGGGGCTCCGTTGGGAATCGCGGCCCTCGGCCAAAGGAGATCAATGACGGGGGGCTCTCCGATCGGAGCCATCAGCTGTCCTATTAAGCAGCGAGAGATGCCAGTTGCCTGGGCTGTCAGCCGGGCGATTTGAAGCCCAGATCTCCTCGTGACATCACCTCGTTCGCACTAAACTTCTGCATTTGGAGATGACGGATGAGAACGTTGGCACCATTCGTTCGTAGGCTCAGGGGATGGAGCCACCGGAGCTCAGCGGGGGCAGATCGCCTTGTTCTGCTTGGAGAGGTTAGCAATGACTACGAGCTCAGTGGGATGAGTGTGTAGTAGAGGCATGATAGCAGTCTTCCAATATTTCAGGGGCTCCTACAAAGACGAGAGGGTCAACCTCTTCTCCAAAGCACCAAAAGGCAAGACAAGGAAAAAAATGGATGTAAACTGACCGAGGAGAGAAGCAACCTAAAACTAAGGAGTGATTTATAGCAATAGCAATAGCAGTTAGACTTATATACCGCTTCATAGGGCTTTCAGCCCTCTCTAAGCGGTTTACAGAGTCAGCATATTGCCCCCAACAACAATCCAGGTCCTCATTTCACCCACCTCGGAAGGATGGAAGGCTGAGTCAACCCTGAGCCGGTGAGATTTGAACAGCCGAACTGCAGAACTGCAGTCAGCTGAAGTAGCCTGCAGTGCTGCATTTAACCACTGCGCCACCTCGGATCTTCCCAATGGTGAGAGCAATTAACCAGTGGAGCAGAAGTTGCCTTCAGAGGTTGTGGCTGCTCCATCACTGGAGGCTTCCAAGAAGAGACTGGACAATTGCTTGCAGTGGGATAAGGTCTCCCGCTTGAGCGGGGGTGGGGGTGGGGTTGGACTAGATGGCCTCCAAAGACCCTTCCAACTCTATGATTCTATTTTCTATGTTCTAATGCAGTGTTTCTCAACCTTGGCAACTTGAAGATGTCCGGACTTCAACTCCCAGAATTCCCCAGCCAGCATTCGCTGGCTGGGGAATTCTGAGAGTTGAAGTCCGGACATCTTCAAGTTGCCAAGGTTGAGAAACACTGTTCTAATGTTTTAATGCTCATTAAAATGCAGCAAAATCGGGCAGGCAAAGACAAACTACACAATCCAAAAAGTACACACCAATTTAGAGCTCCTGCACAAAGTAGCACACCGACCATCCATCAGTGTCAATGGGAAAGGAGCTGGCCCTTTCTCCATCTCTCTTTGGCCATCTAAGAGTTGTCCAGATGTTGTAGGTGAACTCTAGCAGAGAGACATCACCTGCGCATCTATCGACACCAGTGGCGCACTAATCTGCCCCGGGGAAAGTTCCTGACCTTACATGATCCTGGACCAGATGAGTCAGAAATGATCTTTCCATGCGTTAATGGCTGCCAAACTGCTCGCTCCTCGGGTGACTCACTTGCCTCCTGTTCCCCATGCCACGGTTTCTTCTCCTCCTTCACTGGGCTTAAGTGGCAATATTTTGCATATATATATATATATATATATATATATATATATATATATATATATATATATATATATATATATATATATATATATATATATATATATATATATATATATATATATATATATATATATATGTTGTATTTGTGCTGATAAATAAATAAAGGGAGACTAGTATAGATCTATTTCAAGCTATTAAGCTCTCATCAGCTAGCCATACCCTTACTGGGATTCGAACCTGTGCTGTATTACATCTTAGGCAGACGTCTTAACCATTAAGCCACAGGTGCTGTGAAGCCAGGGAGGAAGATATATATTTAGTGTCACAACCCCTGGTATGCCCCAATTATGGGAGGAAGCTAACTGCTTCCATTATCTGTCTATCGGCTCGTCACAAGAGTCCATCACGACAGAAACCCAATATTTTTACTGTTGCCTTTGTTACATTTGTGTTCTATTTGTGCTGATAAATAAATAAAGGGAGACTAGTATAGATCTATTTCAAGCTATTAAGCTCTCATCAGCTAGCCATACCCTTGCTGGGATTCGAACCTGTGCTGTATTGCATCTTAGGCAGACGTCTTAGCCATTAAGCCACATAGTTCCTCTCCTTATCAGCTGAGCCAGGGAGAAAGGTATATATTTAAAGTCACAACCCCTCGTATGCCCAAATATGGGAGGAAGTTCACTGCTTCCATTCTCTGTCCATCGGCTCGTCATAAGAGACCATCCACACAGAAACCCAATATTTTTACTGTTGCCTTTGTTACATTTGTGTTTTTTTATTTGTGCTGATAAATAAATAAAGGGAGACTAGTATAGATCTATTTCAAGCTATTAAGCTCTCATCAGCTAGCCATCCCCTTACTGGGATTCGAACCTGGGCTGTATTACATCTTAGGCAGACGTCTTAACCATTAAGCCACAGGTCCTCCTCCTTATCAGCTGAAGCCAGGGAGGTAGGTATATATTTAATGTCACAACCCCTGCTGTGCCCCAATTATATATATATAATCAGTGGGTGAGCCATGAAGATGGCTCCATTTATCTCTTTGGATTCCACCATGCGTTTCCCTTAGAGGACGAGGGAACTCAACTGTTCTCCGCCAAAACTATTTCACCTCAGGGAAAGCAGGATGTGATTAAAATTGGCAGCGTTGCCGAACTTCAAAGGCTTGAAGAGAAGAGTAATTGCCTCAGCTTACAAGTTCATAACCATCTTTGGGCTCCTGAGCACCGAAGCGATCCGCCCCGGTGCTCTCGAGCCCACGCCGAAGGCCATCCGGTCCCCTGAGGTGCAGTCGAAAAACACGCAGGTGGAGGATTATTTTTTTAAAAAAAAACCCCAGACCATCAACTCCAGGGGTGTCCAACCTGGGCAACTGTAGGACTTGTGGACCTCAACTCCCAGAATTCCCCCTGGCTGAGGCCTTCTGGGAGTTGAAGAGCCGAGGTGGTGCAGTGGTTAGAAGGCAGCACTGCAGGCTACTGCAGCTGACTGCAGTTCTGCAGTTCGGCGGTTCAAATCTGCAGTTCGGCGGTTCAAGAGCCAAGGTGGCGCAGTGGTTAAATGCAGCACTGCAGGCTACTGCTAGATCAGCAGGTCAGCGGTTCAAATCTCACCGGCTCAGGGTTGACTCAGCCTTCCATCCTTCCGAGGTGGATAAAATGAGGACCCAGATTGTTGGGGGCAATATGCTGACTCTCTGTAAACCGCTTAGAGAGGCCTGAAAGGCCTATGAAGCGGTATATAAGTCTACTGCTATTGCTATTGCTATCTTATCGGCTCAGGGTTGACTCAGCTTTCCATCCTTCCGAGGTGGGTGAAATGAGGACCCGGATTGTTGTTGGGGGCGATATGCTGACTCTGTAAACCGCTTAGAGAGGGCCGAGAGCCCTGTGAAGCGGTATATAAGTCTAACTGCTATTGCTATTGCTATAGGTTACAAACAATCTCACTGAAGGTCAATTCTCCAGGTTTTGGTCGCTAACACAATTCATCGGTGACACAGTTAGGTCTTCATTCCTTTTTCATCTGACACTTTTGCCCATAATTAATTCATTGTAGCATCTCAATAAGCTGAAGGTCCTGGAATTTAGTGAATTTGACAATCAGTGATTTTTTGAGGCAAAGCTGATATTAAACAATGATTTTTGTTTAATGGGTCAAAGATTGCAGATGATATCCCTGGGTGATTGGAGGCTGTCATTCATGTCCTTTGCATCCAGCCTTTCAGCAAAAGGGAGAAACTGAGGAATTTTGCATTCCTAGCGTAAGGGGAATATCAGTCTGCTCTTTCTCACCAGTACAAAAGATATTTCTCCTCACTTAACTTAATGCGTTTAACCCAGGTAGCCACTTTCTTAAATAGGTATTTGTACTCCGTTAAAAGTAACCCTATGAAGCGGTATATAAGTCTGACTGCTATTGCTATTGCTTAGTCCACAAGGCTTAAAGTCATCAAGGCTGGGCACCGCTGATCTGCTTTTTTCCACGTCAAGGTTTCTCCTGAGGCACGGGTGGGATCGCTCCCCTTTTAAGACCAGAAATTCACGTCTGTGAATCTCTAAACCGGTCTAGAGGTCTGCTTAGCTCCCTACTCAAGGTGTGTAGTTTAAAGACGAGGTATTTGTACAGAACAAGAAGCACCCTTGGGCAAATACCTTGGGAGTCTCTTTTGATTAAAAATGATTTTCTCATCAATCATCATCAGAAAAGTCCCTCAGGAAGGAAGAATGGGAGAATAAACGGGAAGACCAAGAGTTAGAATTCAGTTCTGCTGTGTTTTTTTTTTGGGGTGGGTGGGTGGGGGAACCTGGACATATCTCATCTCTGTCATGTTTGCAGCCAGAAGCTACCATAAAAGTAGGCCTCGTGTAAACACCGCAATGGCCATTAACGGGCACATGGCATCATTATGCAAAGATTGCAGATGATGTCCCTGGGTGATTGGAGGCTGTCATTCGTGTCGTTTGCATCCAGCCTTTCAGCACAAGGGGGAAACTGAGGAATTTTGCATTCCTAGCGTAAGGGGAATATCAGTCTGCTCTTTCTCACCAGTACAAAAGATATTTCTCCTCGCTTAACTTAATGCATTTAACCCAGGTAGCCACTTTCTTAAATAGGTATTTGTACTTTGTTAAAAGTAACTTCCGGTAGACGTTTTCCTTATCAGAAAGACGTCAAACATTTTTAGAAAGGCCCGTTTGGTGACACCTGGATCCTTTTGAGTGTGGGAAGTTATCACCCAGCCCTCTCCCAGAAAAATGAAATATCCTAGGAAATATTGAAAAGGCAGAATATTTCTCTGGATGTGAAAAGAAACATGTTTTAAAAGACAGAATAGTTGCCTGTAACTTTCTGCCCCCCCCCCACTTTGTCAATGGGCCATTAAGATGGCTAGGCTAGCCCACTTTACATAATAAAGACTTCACCAGCAGCTACAGAAAGGCATGATAATATACTCAACTGACCACATGGCATCTGAGAACTCAACCAAACCTGGATTCAAAACACAGCCTAGAGAGTAGCCCCTGCATGGCCCCATGGGAGTCTGACAACCAGTCAGAATACATTTCTTACACAGGAACAGGAAACAGAGAGGTGGGACTAAACAGGGTATAAAAAGCCTAGCAAGCCCCTTCCTCAGCCCTTCTCTCTTCTTCTCCATCAACATTGAAATATGTGATCTCCTTTTCTGGTCAGGGCTCAAGCCATGTGGCCCTGTCCAACAGTAAACCATCTTTCCAAGCAGCCTCCATTTCTCCAGTGTCTTCTTCCCCACTTGGAGCTGAACCCACAAGGACATTTCTTTCAACATGGGAAGCCTCTGCCTGTTTCTGTATGAAGTTGAAGCGCTTGGTGGAGCACAGCAGCTCACAACCAGTTCCCAACTTGGGTATTTTTGCTTGTTTGGACGGCCAGATATTATACAGCAAACCATTTCAGCATATAAACATGCCAGGCATAAAACAAACAACCTCTGAAGGAGAACAGACAACTGGGAAGGCTTTCATGCTTGACCAAAATCTTGCTAGAGTCGGAAAGGGGGCAGAAGGAGAAGTAATTGGTGGAAGCTCCTTCAAGAAAGACCCATCCAGGACTTAGGGAGGGTTTTTTTTTTGCCAGTGAGAAGAATTAATCCATGGAACAGCTTGACTCCAGAAGTTATAGGTGCTCCTCCATCCGGGAGGTTTCCAAGAAGAGAACGGACGGCTATTTCTCCAGAAAGGCCGAGACCAGGGATGTCCAAACTTCAGAACTTTAAGACTTGTAGACTTCAATTCTGGGGGTAGAAGTCCACAAGTCTTAAAGTTTCTAAGTTTGGACACCCCTGGTCTAGGGTCTCCTGCTTGAGCAAGGGTTGGACTAGAAGACCTCCAAGAGCCGAGGTGGCGCAGTGGTTAGGGTGCAGTACTGCAGGCCACTTCAGCTGACTGCTATCTGCAGTTCGGCGGTTCTAATCTCACCGGCTCAAGGTTGACTCAGCCTTCCATCCTTCCGAGGTGGGTAAAATGAGGACCCAGACTGTGGGGGCGATATGCTGACTCTGTAAACCTGCTTAGAGAGGGCTGAAAGCCCTACGAAGCGGTATATAAGTCTAACTGCTATTGCTATAAGGTCCCTTCCAACTGCGTTATTCTGTATTCTTTCTCTGTTTCCCTTCTCCTTTCCTTTTTCCCAACCGGTAAAGGAGAGGAGGGCGATTTTAAGATTTCAAATCCATTGGAACGGTCAAAAGAGAAGGCCAGAAGAGTCTCCCCACTGTTCTCGGGAGTCTTCGTAGTTTTCATGGCTACAGTTTTATGGCAAAGCCTCCTTGGCTGAAAGGCCAGCCAGCTTCTTGTAAGAGGCTTGGATCACACGGGCTCCCATGGAGAGAACAAACAGTTTCTCATTATGCTCTTTCCAAACTTTTGGGAAAGGCCAGAAATAAGACCAACAGTTGCGATTTCAGGCTGAATATCCCACCAGATACCTGGTCATAAGTGTTTTTTAAAAAGAACTTTGCATGTTTTATGGCTGTGGAAAACGGTGGGTCCTTCAGCTGAGGCTTCCGTGGCTGATGGAAAATCTTCTGCTGAGGCTGTTTTTAACTCCAGGCTGCTAAACATATTTTATTTTTAGCTCCTACTTGGATACCTGTTTGTTCTACTGGTTGGTCTTAGAAGAGACTCTTTTTTATTTATGAAATATTGGAAAGGAATATAAACAGCAATCTTCTCTGTGGCTTTTACTCCCTCTTTAAGCCTTTACTTTAGGAGGGCTTTTTCCCCCCCAGTTGCTTAAGCACTCTTTCTCAAACTTGGCATGCTGGCTGGGAAATTCTGGGAATTGAGGTCCACACATCTTAAAAGTTGCCAAGTTTGAGAAACACCGAGCTAGAGTAACCAAATATGGGTTTGCAAAGCTCCAGCTGACCACCAGGTGGCAGCAAAGAGTTAGACCTTAACTCTTCCATTTTGGGGTCAGATTTTTGCAGCCTAGATGTGGCCTAATCCAGCGGTCGCCAACCTTTCCGAATGGCAGACATGTATGCACACATGTGTGAGTGGCTGCCACTTTTGCAAGTGGAGCTATGTGCATGCATGTGCTCGGTTCCAGACAGGCTGTGGCCTGGGGGTTGGGGAAAATTGGTTTATATAAAGGTGTTAGTTGCTTTGCAAAAACACGGACCTCGTGTGATTTTGAAGTACGAATTTCTATCCTTGTGGTATCCGTTCATCCTTTTTACCAGCAAAGGAGAAAGGAATCAGTTAAATGAGCTGAAATTTTTAGATATAAACACATTAAGCAGGGAAAGCACAGCCAGGTTCTATTAATCAATGGGTTTCAGGTGTAAATGGAAGAACTCTGATTTTAATGGCTATGCAGCCTGTAGGTTACAGACCATATTTCTGGATTCAGCTCCAGCTGGTTTTGCAGGAGATGATACTGATGACGCCGAAGTGCTCCTATAAACATCTGTAACTGAGCGGACACGCCACCAGATTTCCTGCCTCTGGGATCCAGAAAGCTCGTGGATCCTTGCAGGGCCCCTAGCAGGGCAAGTGAACCCTTCCAGAAAACTGCAATACCCCCCTCCCGCGCCCCAGTGATGGTTGATTGTGGCCCCGTGAACTGCAGGCATTCCAGCCAAGAACACTTTTGCTCCCACGGCAAATAGGAGGAATTGGAGCCCAGGAAAACGGCCCCCCAGGAGTTCACCCAGGAGGCAACTGTGACTCTCCTTGGGCACCACCAATGTTCAAACGCTAGAATGAGCAAGAAAAGCAGCAACTGGTGTACTCCAGGTTCCCGTGAGGTCCTTGGTGGTCTCTGAACTTGGTTGTTTTCTTGCAGGCGTTTCGTCACCCAACTAGGCAACGTCTTCAGTTACGATGCAGCACTGATGAAGTTACCTAGCCGAGTGATGCAATGCCAGCAAGAAAAAACAGCCAAGCTCAGAGAGCACCATGGGTGCCGGAGTTGAACCCTGAGCTGCACATGTTCTCCTCGACTGGCATTTCAGGTTAATGCCAAAGTCTGAGGGAGAAGAGAGAGGGGTTCCATCCTCTCCCCTGGCGTCCTTTCCCACCAGCAGCCAAAGGGATGAAGAGGAAGATGGGGCTCTTGGTTCTAGGGGAGGCTAAGGAGGGAACCGTGGGAGGGAACACTTCCAGCCAGCTATCCATTTCCAAGGAATACTCTTTTCTCCTCTTCAGCAAAGCACTGCCTCCCTCCCCCCCTTCCTTCCCCCCAGAGTCGGTTATCTCACAGGGCTGAAGGGGTCTTGGAGGTCTTCTAGCCCAACCCCCTGCTTAGGCAGGAGACCCTCTACCAGTTCAGATAAATGGTTATCCGATCTCTTCTTTAAAACTTCCAATGTTGGAGCATTTACAACTTCTGGAGGCAACTTCTGTTCCACTGGTTGATTGTTCTCACAATCAGGAAATTTCTCCTTAGTTCTAAGTTGCTTCTGTCCTTGATTAGTTTCCACCTATCGCTTCTTGTTCTACCCTCAGGTGCCTTGGAGAATAGTCTGACTCCCTCTTCTTTGGGGCAACCCCTGAGATATTGGAACCCTTTTATTATGTATCCCTTAGTCCTTCTTTTCATTAAACTAGACATACCCAGCTCCTGCAACCGTTCTTCATATTCCCCTAATCCTCTTTGTTGCTCTTCTCCGCACTCTTTCTAGAGTCTCAATATTTTTTTTTTAATATCGTGACGGCCAAAACGGGATGCGATATTCCAAGTGTGGCCTTACCTTATAGAGTGGTATTAACCCTTCACGTGACCTTGATTCTGTCCCTCTCTCAGCCCTCTCTCAAAGCCCCTCACCCGGCCTCATTCATCCCTGCTCAAATGCTCTAACAGGATCCGGAAAGCTAGCAATTGTTAGAAAGAATGAATAACCATCGTTCTCTGGGTTTACTTTCTCTGTCCTAGAAACACACCTAGCAAGAATATGTCTGGGGTAGCGTTAGCATCATCCGCCTTTGAGAGGCTGCTGTTCAGCTCTCTAAACTCCGACTCCGGCTGGAATTCCAGTTTGTTCTACAAATTTGCTGCCTTAGCTCCCCATTGCCCCCCACCCCCCCCACCCCGGCTGGAGTGCTGGTAACAGGGTGATGT
The DNA here is from genome assembly GCF_051295495.1 of Thamnophis sirtalis. Taxonomy (NCBI): domain Eukaryota; kingdom Metazoa; phylum Chordata; class Lepidosauria; order Squamata; family Natricidae; genus Thamnophis; species Thamnophis sirtalis. The sequence goes on from NW_028261392.1 coordinate 790,704, forward strand.
GATGGGAACCTGTGTTGACCTCCAGCGATTATAGCGGCTGTCAGAGGCCGGCACATTCTTTCTGAACGAGGCTGTATGGATTATCAGAAGATAAAAGAGCCGGTCATTTATCTTCATGGAAAACCTATTATCTTCACTCTGGAAAGAGTGCAAAGAAGAGCAACAAAGATGAGGAGGGGGCTGGAGGCTCCCAAAGGGACCCTTGCAGGAATTGGGCACATCTGGTTGAATGGAAAGGTGGCCCAGGGGTGACAGCAGGATTCCAATATCTGAGGGTCTCCTAGGACAGTGTTTCTCAACCTTGGTGACTTTAAGTCCTATGGACTTCAACTCCCAGAATCCCCCAGCCAGCAGAGCTGGCTGGGGAATTCTGGGAGTTAAAGTCCACAGGACTTAAAGTCACCAAGGTTGAGAAACACTGTCCTAGGAAGACCAAAGCAGACTCTGAGCTGTGAGATGCCTCCTAATTCAATCTCTCTGTGTGCTGGCCTCCACTGGTGTTCCTGGTCCCAGCAGAGGGACATCTTCACGGCAGCCGTTTCAACATGCCGTTTTCTGTTGCAGAAGAGAGACAGAGGTGGCCAACATTAAATACTCCACGGAACCAGATGTTTAGCAAAGCCCCCCCCCCTTGAATTAAGGGCAGAGCAAACAGCAAAACAAACGGACTGAAAAACAACATCAGACGGATGCCCCCTGCCAGATGTTGCAAAAGGGCTGGCTTTGAAATCCACTTGGACTATTATTTCCACATAGTTACACGAAGCGTGTGTCTGCCTGTGTGGGTCCGTGCAAGCGTGTGTGGTAAGTTATTAATGCTTTTGCTATGTCTAAAACGGGCTGACATTCTAGTGAGAAATGAAAATAACAGTGGCGTCTGTCTCCAGCAACAGATGTGGACGGATGGAAACAGAAAAGCAGAAGAAGAAGAAATAAAAGCTGACTTACAAACGCGGAGCCTTAAATCACTTCCAGTCTCTCTCTTTGTCTAGCCTCAAATCCAGGGGTTGCTCTAGGAATGTTCTAGGTTTATCTACAGAAGATCTGTGAGCTTACAAGGATGGAGCAGAAGGCCAGAAGGGAGAGCGCTCGGATTAATGAGGGGAGTCAAAACAATCCTTTAAAGGACTTTGCGAATCTGAGTCAGCTGCGAATGTCTTAGCGGTGCTTACTTTGAAATATACAGGGGTTTTAGCAGGAACGGAGCACAATCCGGTCTGTTCTGTAGGAAGTTACCACCCAACCCCCTTCCTTGAAAAATGAAATATCCTGAAAAGGCAGACTATTATATTTCCCTGGATCAGAAAAGGAGAAACGTGTTTTTAGGCAGCAAACAGAACTCACTCTTAATAGCCCTCAATCTATTGTCAATCTGCCTTTAGGGGCCCTGAGCTAGTCTACTCTACGTAACAAAGGTAGGACTAGCTTTCCACAGAAGCTCACCACAGGGCACCTGGAAAGAAGCAATGCTCAACCAAACTTGCACTCAAAGCACAGCCTAAAGAGTTGCTCCTGCATGGCCCCAAATGGGAGTCTGACAACCAAACAGAATACAAGCTCAGGTTCAAAGGCCAGAGAGGGCATAAAACCAGGCGCTTTCAACATCTCTCTCTCTCTCTTTTTCTTCTTCACCAAACATCTGGAAGCATCTGATGACCCCACTTTTCTGTTCAGGAGCTCAAGCCACGTGATCCTGTCCATCATTAAACCATCTTTCCAAGCAGCCTCCATGTTTCCAGTGTCTTTTTCCCCCCCCACTTGAAGCTGAACCCAGAAGGACAGTTTCCCTCCCAAGAGTTCATCTACCCCTTTTCTGGTGTCGAATGTGATGTGATGTGAGTTGCGTTCTTTGTGCTGCCCCAAAGAAGAGAAACGTGTCACCCCTCCTCTTCATCAGAGGAGACGCCCCCAATTCCTGCAACCGTTCATCATACATTTGAGCCTCCAGTCCCTTCATCACCTCTGTTGCTCTTCTCTGCACTCTTTCCAGAGATTCAAAAGGGGGGGGGGGAATAAACCAAATCTATCTGGGATAAAAAGAAAAAGGCAAAAGAGATGAGAATGTTTTTAAACAACATTGTTAACACTTTAGTAAATGAAGGTAAACCTTGCGTTATCACCCCAGGTTCTCCCAAAGCTTCTCGGCCCAGAAAGGATAGGAAAGCCGAAGAGGCATGTTGGGTTCTGCGAAGGAGATTCACACCCTCCCTGCCTTCCCTGGGAGGTTTTTAGAGGCCTCCTTTTCAAGGGTAGCTGGAAGGCTTCTTCCCGGCTGGAAAGAGCCCGCAGAGAGGCTTCCAAAAGCAGATGCCGGAGGGGGCCATTCTCTGCTTGGTTAACAAACCATCAGCTGCCTTCGGTGCGTGGTTGAAGGCTTGTGGGACAAGCCAAGAAACGCCAGGAGATGCACAGGAAGAAGGGATGATGGTGCTCGGCACTTCCTTTTCAGTCCATCCTGCGGGGAAGTGAGAGGCTCCGCTTGAAAGGAGATTTTGGTTCCCAGAAAAATGTCCCAGCCTGGTCGAGACGGTGGGGTCCATTATCAGGACTTGTTACCCGGATGGCATCACCAAGAACAGGGGGCCAGGATGGCAGCAGGGTGAGGCCAGGAAGAGAAAGGATTCCGGGGCCTCCTAGGCTATCTTGAAATGCCCGTTTCGGGAACCTTGGTCCCCAGGGGGCTAAATGGAACCCCAAGGAAGTTCAGCCATGCAGGGATCGAATGAATTCCCCACCACACCCAGCCCTGATGATGTTAGCTAGTTTGGGTAATGAAACGTCTGCAAGAAAACAAACCCAAGCTCAGAGAACACCCAGGACCCCACAGTCTTCCTCCTCCTCCTCCTCTTCCTCCTCCTCCTCTTCCTTCTCTTCCTCCTCCTCCTCTTCTTCCTCCTCCTCCTTCTTTTCCTCTTCCTCCTCCTTCTCCTCCTCCTTCTCCTCCTCCTCTTCCTCCTCCTCCTTTTTCTCTTCCTCCTCCTCCTTTTCCTCCTCCTCCTTTTCCTTCTCTTCCTCCTCTTCCTCCTCCTCTTCTTCCTCCTCCTCTTCCTTTTCCTCCTCATCCTCCTCCTCCTTCTTTTCCTCTTCCTTCTCCTCCTCTTCTTCCTCCTCCTCTTCCTCCTCCTCTTCCTCTTCCTCCTCCTTTTCCTCTTCTTCTTCCTCCTCCTCCTTTTCCTCCTCCTTTTCCTCTTCCTTCTCCTTTTCCTTCTCCTCCTCTTCCTCCTCCTCCTTTTCCTCTTCCTTCTCCTTCTCCTCCTCCTTCTCTTCCTTCTCCTTTTCCATCTCCTCCTCTTCCTCTTCTTCCTCCTTCTCTTCCTCCTCCTCTTCTTCTTCTTCCTCCTCCTCCTCCCTGCAAACCCCTCTCCCTTCTGGCACTAATGATGTCACCCAGTTTAGGTAATGAAACATGGGACGTGAGAACGCAACCCCACTCTTCAGGGAGCACCCAGGACCCCCGGCTCATTCTGCCTCTTCTGCTTCTTCCTCACTGGTTGATGTCTTGGGATAATTAGCCTCTAAACCAGGAGGGGGGCCAGTAATGTGGCTGCACATAATGGCCCAAACCTCTTTCAATCAGCCCAATTAATTAGCCAAAGGTCAACCTGAGGCAGCCGATGAAGAGAATCCATGTCTATGATCTTCCCGTAATTGGGAAATCTTTGAGCATCATCTGGAGGGGGGCTTGGAATGTCTTCCCTGCTTCTTCATTCATCCTCCCTTCTCAGCCCCTTGCTTCTCAGCTGTCATGTCCTCCATTTAACATTTCTCCAGGGCAACAATCGGCCGGTATTTAAATTCCAATTGAGGGGTCCTGTGGTTGTAGGGGGCCTGCAGCCAAGGAGAGAATAGGAGCCATGCCCAGGAGACCCTGGCTCAACCCCCCAGCCCCCCCATCTCACTCCCCCAAGGAGGAGAAGCAGCAGGCTTCCCCCCTGCAGTTCCACCTCCCCAGGAATGGAAATGGAGCCGATGGCTGGAGCAGGCAGGGATGAGAGAGAAGACCTGAACTCTGAGGATGACGGTTCAAGGCATGTGACGTTTCCGTGTGAAGCTCAAGAGAACTAGTGGCATTCAGGGGGGCCTGGGCTGAAGAGCTTTGGAAGGGACCCGGGGCCCTCACAGACTGGACTGCTGATGGGTCAGATAGTTGTCTAGGCCTTTAGCTTCAAAGCAGGAGGAATTTCGAAGTTTATAAAGATTGGTGAGAAAATGAGCAAGTTGGTTCTCGACTTGCAACACTTTATTTGGTGACCATTCAAACTTTCGATGGCACTGAAATAATGGCACTGGCCACCCTGCTTCATACAGAAATGAAACAATTCATCCCCGTTGAGCACCCAAAGAGTGGGAGGTGCTTAATCGCCCCGTTGTCTCTTTCTTCGGAGAGCCTCTCGCTAAGAGTTCTTGGCCACTTGAGGCCTTCCTACCTTCCAAGCAAAGGGTTCCACATCCAGGTCACCAGTTAGCAATAGCAATAGCAGTTAGACTTATATACCGCTTCATAGGGCTTTCAGCCCTCTCTAAGCGGTTTACAGAGTCAGCATATTGCCCCCAACAACAATCCGGGTCCTCATTTTACCCACCTCGGAAGGAAGGAAGGAAGGAAGGAAGGAAGGAAGGAAGGAAGGAAGGAAGAGCAATAGCAGTTAGACTTATATACCGCTTCATAGGGCTTTCAGCCCTCTCTAAGCGGTTTACAGAGTCAGCATATCGCTCCCAACAACAATCCGGGTCCTCATTTCACCCACCTCGGAAGGATGGAAGGCTGAGTCAACCTTGAGCCGGTGAGATTTGAACCGCTGAACTGCAGATAACAGTCAGATGAAGTACTGCACTCTACCCACTGCACCACCTCAGCTCCTCGACTAGAGGAGACATGATAGCAGTGTTCAATATCTCAGTGGTTGCCACAAAGAAGAAGGAGTCAAGCTATTCTCCAAGGCACCTGAGGGTAGAACAAGAAGCAATGGGTGGAAACTAATCAAGGAGAGAAGCAATTTAGAACTGAGGAGGAATTTCCTGATTGTGAGAACAATCAACCAGTGGAACAGAAGTTGCCTCCAGAAGTTGTAAATGCCCCAACACTGGACGTTTTAAAGAAGAGATTGGATAACCATTTATCTGAACTGGTAGAGGGTCTCTGCCTAAGCAGGGGGTTGGGTTAGAAGACCTGAGGGTAGAACAAGAAGCAACGGATGGAAACTAATCAAGGAGAGAAACAACCTAGAACTGAGGAGAAATTTCCTGACTGTGGGAATAATTAATCAATCAACCCACAATAATTGGCGGTTGGAAAGGCTTGCCACCGGGAGCTGTGGCTGGTCCATCCCTGGAGGGTTTCAAGAAGAAACCATGTGTCCGAATTGGCCTGGAGCCTCCTGCCTTGAGCAGGGGGCTGGATAGGAGGACCCTCCCAATTCTGTTCTTCTGTCGGGCTTAGCAATAAATAAGAGGAACCAAAGACAGCTGTTTGAATAGATCCCCAGAAACAAAAAATGAAAATCTGATTGCAATTTTTTTCATCCTTTCCTGCAGTTTCTTCTTCTTCTTTCTAAAATAGGACTTTTGTTTTTATGTTCCAGAAAAAAATATATTCCTAGGGCATTTCTCCCCTTCTCCTAGTGGCTTGTTTTGATGTCATCCCCACTTTTGAAGCCTGTGAGTAAAAGGCCCAGTTGGTGTTTACACCTTTGTTGATCTTGGTCAGTGGGGCGACAAGGGGGTTGAAGACCTGTGTGTGTGTGTGTGTGTGTGTGTGTACATTACTCAGTGGAGGAACTTTGGCGGAAAGCGAGAAGGTGAGGAGGCATCAAAGCCTCAAATGTTCAGCAACAGCTCTGGGTTTTGCAAACATTGGTGCTGGCTCAGTTTTGCAAAAATATCCTTCTGGATCCAAAAAAATGTTCTAACATGATGCATCACTTTCGGGGGGAGGAGGGGAGAGAGGTTATTGGGTCACCTGATTAAAAGTCTGATATCCATCCATCCATCCATCCATCCATCCATCCATCCATCCCTCCCTCCCTCCCTCCCTCCCTCCCTCCCTCCCTCTCTCTCTCTCTCTCTCTCTCTCTCTCATATTCAGATGGTCAGCATCATTGTGCATTTAGAGTTAGGCCACACTTAATTGGGCAGGCTCTAATCCACCCAAATTTTATGCAAGAATAAAATGAGTTGCTCCAAGATTCTTTGTTATTGTTATGTCATTATGCACAAGGCTGGGCTACGTTTAGAAATGTTTTTTTTATGTCAAATGGCATCATTTTTAACATTAAATATCCGGAGTTCATCTTTGCCTGCCGATCTGCAAAGATGCCATTCGTCCCAAGGAAACCTCCATCATGATCACCCTATCAGGCACCGGGACTAGATCTTTCTGCGTTCAGGCAATTTCAAGACGGTTGGGGTTGACGGAATTGCCCATGATTGTTTTCCCAATCAACAAGTAGGGCAGGAAGAGAGTTTTCTTCAAGAGGGCTGCAAAAAAACCGAAAGAAATTTTTTTTTTAAAAAAAAACCTGACCAAAAATCGATGCTAAAGAAAGCTCCTTGCCTAACTTTCCATAAATGTCCTCTGTGGTCAGAACCGCTAAAACCCTGGATGGCTGCTGGGCCTACTCCAGGCATCTTCTGGACGGAGGCATTTGGTTAGGATTGAAAGTCAAATCTTACCAACCCACAGTTAAAATATAGCAATTGGTGTAGAGACGGAATGTCATTTAGCTGGACTAAAACCTCAAATTCTTCTTTGAGTGGGCCCATCTTGTGAAAACAGGCTGAGGGAAGTACACACACACACACACACACACACACTGGGGGGGGGGAATAAAATCATAGGGCTGGAAGAGGCCTTGGAGATCTTCTAGTTGAACCCCTGCTCAAGCCAGGAGATCCTATAGCATTCTGGAGAAATGGCTGTCCAGTCTCTCTTCTTCAAAACCTCCGGAGAGGCAATTGATCAATGGTGGTCAATGATGGGAGATTTTCCCCTTCTAGATTGGGTCTCTCCTTGATACCTTTCCATCTCTTACTTCTTGTCCTGCCTTCAGGTGCTTTGGAGAGCAGGTTCATCTCCTCTTCTCTGGCCCTTCAAATGTTGGGAGGCTGCTATCACGTCACCCCTGCTTCTCCTTTTCATTAAACTAGACATACCCGGATGTCCAATGTTTTGTTGTTGCCCTGTTCTAGGGCCTCTTGAGAAGTCGCTGATGCTAGCAAAGGCGGAAGGGAAGGACCAGCAGCAAGATGGCCAGACAGGCAGGCGTCAACAGAGGACAGTCCATTTAGTGACCATTCAAAATTGCACTGAAAAAAGTGACTTCTGAACATTTTTCACACTTACGACCACTGTGGATAACCGATCCTCGTGGGGGGAAATCTACGTATGTTTTCAATACAAGTTGACACCAGCCCGATGCCGCCTGATCCATAAATCATTGATCCTTAATAAAATCCTTAATCACCTTTGAATTTCTCACAGTCCTGGAAATTCCTGGTGGTCTCCCATCCCAAGGCCACCAGCTTCCAAGGGATCTCCTGGCCCATTGACACGCTTCATCTCGGTCGCGGCTGGCTGCCTTCCCTCCATCCGAACGAAAAGAGGATTTGATCGGCACTTGGGCAAAAAGACCCCAGGCCCAGAATCAGCAGGATGCTTCCATTCTTTCCCCTTCTCCACTTTTGAAAGCAGGTCCTCGGGCCCCGTTCGTGCGGTGGAATGCTGACTGATTCATTCTCTGCAGTTTGCTTATGTAGCGATTCCGCGGCTTCTGTTTGTGTTTGAAGGGTCGGCTGGTGCTCTCCATGGAAAACAGGCTGACCTCATGGTTTTGAAATGCGGCTTTGCAAGCACTCCTCCGTCCGTCCGTCCGTCCTCCCGCCAGTGGCTGCCCTCTGGGGTGGTGGGCTGGGAGTCGGGGGAGGGAGAGGTGCAGCAACAGAGCTTCCGTGAACCAACGCTCATCTCCACAAAACAAGAGCAGGCAGGGAGAAGGAGTTGTTGGCCAGAAAAGTTGCCATTCTGTTTTGCACCTTCTGTGTCTTCCGACATATCAGGAACCTCCAATCAATCTAGGAACCTCTTGATAGGTTATAATTCCCCTCTTGTAATTTCTACCCTGTTTTCCCCCCAAATAAGCCCTCCCTGGATAATAAGCCCAATCAAGCTTTTGAGAGCATGCGCTAAAACAAGCCCTCCCTGAAAATATTGCAACACAGCAGCAGCATGTATGTATGTATGTATGTATGTATGTATGTATGTATGTATGTATGTATAGATAGATAGATAGATAGATAGATAGATAGATAGATAGATAGATAGATATGGATGGATGAATGGATAGATAGATAGATAGATAGATAGATAGATATGGATGGATGGATGGATGGATGGATGGATGGATGGATGGGTAGGTAGGTAGGTAGGTAGGGATGGATAGATAGATAGATAGATAGATAGATAGATAGATGGATGGATGGATGGATGGATGGATGGATGGATGGATGGATGATGGATAGATAGATAGATAGATAGATATGGCTGGCTGGCTGGCTGGCTGGATAGATGGATAGATAGATAGATAGATAGATAGATAGATAGATAGATAGATAGATAGATAGATAGATAGATAAATAGATATGGCTGGCTGGCTGGCTGGCTGGCTGGATAGATGGATAGATAGATATGGATGGATGGATGGATGGATGGATGATGGATAGATAGATAGATAGATAGATAGATAGATAGATAGATAGATAGATAGATAGATGTGGAACCCTTCCAAGTGTAGATAAGCCAGATATGTATGTATGAAATATGTAATGAAAAAATAATAATAATATCGTAAAGGAGGACAGTGCTAATCTACCCACAATCCCCGTGTCACTCATGTCTAAACCGGACAGTGGGATGATGCCACAATTGTCCTTCTGAGTGTCAGCAATGCCTGGTCTGTGTTTTGTTTGCCTAGTTACCAGCTTGGCTTCCAAGGCCTTTTCCAGGGGCAGGAATTCAGTCCAGACGAGCTGAGCCTTGCACTTTTGAACTTGTTGAAACACACACAGCAGCTTCTCTAAATCAACTTCAGGACGGGTGACGCCGAGCCGACCACTCCTGCCTCGTAAAACGATTCCCCCCTCCTCCTCCCCCCCCCGGGAATGAAGGGGAGGGCTCAGATCCTGAGGAGCAAATGACCAGGTGCTTTCCAGGCTGCCCCCCCCCCCGTGTTGCTCAGGTCTCCCTTCTGATTTGGATTGAAACCCGTAAACCCAGCTTTCCAATCCGGAGTGGGACAAATCGTTATTTGTGCTGACGCTGAAACTGCGGCGCTGTGCAATTTTCGGAGCCCTGTTCCAAACCGAGCTTGCAAAGAAGATCTCTGTTTTGAAATGTTTGCTTCTCTCTTTTTTTCTAAGAAACAGATGGCGCCGCGAACGATGAGGGCAAGTGAGCCTAAAAATCTAGGACTGGGCTGCAGAACCTGAGAAGCCTTGGATCTTGGCTGCCCACCTACAGATTCCAGCTGGTTACCCCAGTATCCCAGGGCAGAATCCCTTTCCCTTAAGCAGAGAAGAAGGATGGCCCCGGGGTCAATTCACAGGAGCAGCTTCTGACATGCTGAGTCTCCCTTAAGGGCTGGGAAGGGCTGTTCTAGATCAGGAAAATTTACACGCTCAAAGGGCCTGCCAAGAACTGGAGAACAAGATGTCTTTTCCTGAGGGCTTCTGGAGTTCAGCATTCAGCCTTAAAGAGAAACGAGATGCTTTTCCTGTTAGCTCTGGGCTCCTTCCCAGCTGTAAAGGCCGCCTCGGGGAGATGCTCGTCCTCTACCCTCAAACTAGTTCAGTAAGAAGTGAGTGTGAGAACAGCTAAAACGGTTCTACCACAAAACCGCGGACGACAAAATCGCGGTCGACGAAAGCGCGTATGTGACGTCATCACAGCGCGACGAAAAAGATAGAAAAAGATCAAAAAATGTAAAAATAAAGCTAAAACCTTCCCCTAACCCCCCCAAACCTAACCCTAAACCTAACCCTTAACCTAACCCTAAACCTAACCCTAAACCTAACCCTTAACGTAACGAAAAACCTAACGCTAACCCTTAACCTAACACTAAACGTAACGCTAACGCTCTAACCCTAACCCTAACCCTTAACCTAACCCTAACCCTAGCCCTTAACCTAACCCTTACCTTTATGTGAACCGGCTTGCTGTAATTTAATTTTTATTTCAATTTTTCGATCTTTTTCGTCGCGTTGTGATGACGTCACTTACGCGATTTCGTCGACCGCGCTTTTGTGGAACACGGTTTTGACGGGTCACGGCTAAAACGCACCAACAGATTCACTGAACTGGTCCTGAGGGGGTTAAAGGGAACCCCAAAAAGGTTCAGTCACGCAGGAATCAGACTAATTCCCCCCCCTCCCAACATCTAGCACTGATGATGTTCCCTAGTTGGGTCGTGAAACATCTGCAAGAAAACAATCAAGAGCACCGAGGACCCCACGGTTCAACCCTGGGCTACAAATATTCTCTTCTGTGGATGCCTCACATGGGCGCCAAACACTTTGCACAGCAGGCAAACGGGAGAAATTTCCATGCAGGCAAACTTCAACTACCTAGCACTGATGATGTTCCCTAGTTGGGTCATGAAACGTCTGCAAGAAAGCCAACAAGATCAGAGAGCACTAAGGATCCCGTGGTTCTACATCGAGCTAACAATATTCTCTTTCAGGATTTGAGAATCCCACCCATTCTTTACCACCAAGTAGCCAAAAGGATCAATTAAAAATGTAGAGCTGTTGGTCCTGAGGAAATCTACATAGGCCTCAGTGTTTCTCAACCTTGGCAACTTGAAGATGTCCGGACTTCAACTCCTAGAATTCCCCAGCCAGCGAATGCTGGCTGGGGAATTCTAGGAGTTGAAGTCCGGACATCTTCAAGTTGCCAAGGTTGAGAAACACTGCCATAGATAGTAACACTGCGGCCCAATTATTAACTTCCGAGGCAACAGGAGGACAAACTGCCCTCTTCTCCTCCTACAAAACCTGTCTTCCCAGGGCTGTTGTAACTCCAACCCTAACCGTAACTCTGCCTTTGCACAGTCAACTACACAAAAGGTTTGCCAGACAAGCACAATCTCTATTGTGTGATTCTCAAACTCTCCTCAGTTCTTCTTCCCCTTAAAATCGGAATTTTCTTGTGCTTTTTTGCAAATAGGAGGAAAAGTATCTGTGGCTCAGGAGCACCTCTGCCTTTTGATTTAGTAAAAGCCTTGGCTCTTTCCTGATATGGATTGTAAATCTCGGCACCGCACAGCTCTGTGTTTATTAAGAAAGACATAAATTCATAACAATAAAAATGTCTTTTCTAAAGGGACGAACTCATAGAAAACAACAGATCATTGCTTAATTCGGTTTTAATGTGTTTGGGGTTTTTTTGTGTGTGTGTGTTAAGTTATGTTTTGATTATTTGCTCTTATTTTTACACTGTAAACCACCTCAATTGAACACACCCTAAACCACAGGCAAAATTCTCTCTTCCTCCTCCTCCTCCTCCTCCTCCTCCTCCTCCTCCTCCTCCTCCTCCTCCTCCTCCTCCTCCTCCTCCTCCTCCTCCTTCCATATCTGCCATCGGACGTTGGCAATCGTGTTGGCTATTTTTATCAACAGCCACATGAAAAAGGGCTGCTAAGTTTTGTCCAAACCTTAGATTTTGAAGCCCTGATGTTCTTCTTCTGCCTGGACTTCATTTCATTTTCATTTCATTTCATTTCATTTTGCTTTATTTGTATGCCGCCCTTTTCCCTGAAAGGGACTCAGGGCGGCTCACAACTCAAGGGAGGGGAAAAACAGACAAGTTACAAAACATAAAAACCATACACAATTAAAAAGCACAACAATCATACCCATTCGAAGTGGGGCTGCAAGTCTTTAGCCCCAGGTCTGTTGGAACAGCCAGGTTTTAAGGGCTCTGCGGAAGGCCTGGAGGGTGGTGAGGGTACGAATCTCCACGGGGAGTTCGTTCCAGACTTCCTTTGCCTTCAATCTTTTCCTGGAAGATTAAGTGAAGGATGCTGTATTTTTCCAGATGTTGCATCCCATGTCTATTCTAATATTCTAACTTTCACTTTTTTAATGGCTTTGGTGGCTTTCCCAGGTGGCTGATCACCTCCTCATTTCTGATTTTGTCAACCCAACTTATACATAGCAGCCGCCTGTAAACCAGGGGTGAAATTCAAACCTGACAGGTTCTGGAGAATTGGCAGCAGAAACTTTGAGTAGTTTGGAGAACCGGCCGATGCCACCTCTGGCTGGCCCCTTAGTGGGGATGGGGATGGAGATTTTGCAGTATCCTTCCCCTGCCCCGCCCACCAAGCCCCGCCCACAGAACCGGTAGTAAAAAAAAAATTTGAATTTCACCACTGCCGTAAATCCACACGTCAAATGCTTCTGGTCTCTTCAAGTGGCTTTCTGTCAGAGACCAACCCTTCGCTCTGTAGAGCAGGATAGAGAAGATGTCACATCTGCACACCAGAAGACACAAGTGCCCATTTCTAATAGCAATAGCAATAGCAATAGCAGTAGACTTATATACCGCTTCATAGGCCTTTCAGGCCTCTCTAAGCGGTTTACAGAGAGTCAGCATATTGCCCCCAACAATCTGGGTCCTCATTTTACCCACCTCGGAAGGATGGAAGGCTGAGTCAACCCTGAGCCGGTGAGATTTGAACCGCTGACCTGCTGATCTAGCAGTAGCCTGCAGTGCTGCATTTAACCACTGCGCCACCTTGGCTCTTAATCCCACCCTGTCCCAGCACACCTTCCAGGGAGGTGAGATTCATTGTGCTTCACCACCCGTTTTGGAAGACACCGAGACGTCGGTTGTGTTGTTACAGGCATTCAGAAAGTCTGGTCTGTTTGACCACGTTGGAAGGTCCATGATGAAGCCCAACCCAACCCTTCTCTGTGGCTGGTATCAGCTGCTACACAGACCCCTTTTTGTCACAGGCTCCCTGGTCTCTTCTTGGCTGCTTCCCCCCCTCCTCCCTACTTTTAATTTGCCAAATAATTAGATGCCCACAGGGAGGAAAGAGCAAAATTACTGGAGGTCTTCAAGAAAAGATTGAGCAGCCATTTTGCCTGAAGTGCCATGAAGCCTCCTGTCTTGGGCAGGGGGGCTGGACTAGAAGACCTCCAGGGTCCCTTCCAGCCCTATGATACACGCTAGGACTATGAGCTGTGACATGTGAGCGGGATGGGCAGCGTGCAACCTGAATTAATGAAACAAGCAAGTAAACACGGCACTACGAAAACACCACGGAGATGTGGTGAGACTCTTTCCTGCCTCTTGAAAAAGACACAGGCTCCCTTCACTCCATCCAAGCCTGATGTTTTGGATGTGGGGGTCTACACACACACACACATTTTGAATCTGGATTTGTTCCCTTGTCTTCAGCACCAGGGCCATAAGGGGCTCTTTATTGCTCAGTCGGCTGACCTCTGCAAACCTCTGAGAGTCATTTCTCTTCTCTCTCTCTCTCTCCTGGGTGGAGCAGGGCTAAGAGGCACGGAATAAATCATCAAATGAACCAACCCTGGAAAGGAGCTGCCTCCTCGGCCAATTCTGGGGCGGCGGCAGCAGCAGCATCAGCTCTTCTCTTTGGAGGCCTGGATGGCTCTTTCTGGGCTCCCCAAAGCCTCCTTTGTCTCCCGGCTAATCAGCCTTCCGGGCTTCCTGGCGGCCACAGTAGGTGAGCCAGAGAAAGTGATGGGGAAGAGTGTTTGTTTTAATGCAGCAACAACACACTCGCCTGACGCGCTTGAGGCTGTTACCTAAGAAAGCGCCGCTTTATCGGAGTTGACGAAGTGGAGTCGGTGAGTCTGACAGGCTCCACCAAGAGAGCCAAGGAGGAAGGTAGGAAGGCGGAAAGCCCAGGAGAACAAGGGGCCTCCAGTCACAGCTTGAAAGGCGAGAGTTGGGACTTTTGCAAACCTCCCGGGGCCCAAGATCTGAAAACGGGACTTTTGTGCTCTGCTCCAGGCCTGGGAATCTGCTTTGGGCCACCCTGGACAGGATATTCCCCAAAGCAGAATAACAGAGTTGGAGGGGACCTCGGGGGTCTTCTAGTCCAGTGGTCTTCAACCTTGGCAACTTTAAGACCTGTGGACTTCAACTCCCAGAGTTCCTCAGCCAGCAAAGCTGGCTGAGGAACTCTGGGAGTTGAAGTCCACAGGTCTTAAAGTTACCAAGGTTGAAGACCACTGTTCTAGTCCAACCCTCTGCTCAAGCAGGAGAGCCTACATGGGTAGTCCTTGACCTACAAGAATTCATTTAGTGACCATTGAAAGTTACCATGGAACTGAAAAAGTGACTTACGACCAGGTGGTACTCAGCCACTTCTGATCGGTTCTGGTGGAAAATTTGAGTAGTTAGGAGAACCGGCAAATGTCACCTCTGGCTGGCCCCGCCCGCCCCAGATCAATGCGCTGCCTCCCGAGTCCCAGCTGATCCCCTGCTGGGTCTTCTTTTGTTGCCCTACACAGGAAGACGGAGCTGGGAAGCAGGTCAGTGGGGTGAGGAGGGGATGGGGATTTTGCGGTATCCTTCCCCTGCCACGCCCACCAAGCCAGCCCACACGCCCACAGAACCAGTAGTAAAAAATTTTTTGAATCTCACCACGGCTTACAACCATTTTTCACACTCCCTCTCGTTGCAGCATCCCCCCCAGACACGTGAGCAAAATTCAGGTGCTTGACAACCGAACTCATTTTTATGACGGTTGTCGTGTCCCTGAGTCATGTTTCCGGCAAGCAAAGTCAATGGGAAGCCAGTTTCACTTAACAACCGTGTGACAAACTTTAACAACTGCAATGATTCACTTAACAAATGCGGCAGGAAAGGTTGCAAAAGGGAGCAAAACTTAGTTAACAAATGTTTCACATAGCAACATAAATTCTGGGCTCAATTGTGGTCATAAGTCAAGGACTACCTGTACAATTCCAGAAGAAATGGCTGCCCGGTCTCTTCTTGGTAACCTCCAGTGATGGAACACCCACAACTTCTGAAGGCAACTTCTGTTCCACTGGTTAATTTTTCTCACTGTTAGGAAATTCCTCCTTAGTTCTAGGTTGATTGGTCTCTTTGATTCGTTTCCACCCGTTGCTTCTTGTCCTGCCCTCGGGTGCTTTGGAGAATAAGTTGGCCTTCCTCTTCTTTGTGGCAGCCCCTCAAACAGTGGAACACTGCTATTATGTCCCCCCCCCTCCGGTCCATCTTTTCTCTGGCCTGGCCAAACCCAATTCCTGCAACCATTCTTTATATCTGTTAGCCTCCAGGCCCAACTAATCTTAGTTGCTCTTCTCTGCAATCTTTCTAGAGTCTCAACATCTTGGCGACCAAAGCAACGTATAAGCTGCCCTCCAGTTTGTCCACAGGAGATCAAAAGCCAAAATGGTGGCCACGAGTTTGTGACGAAAGCATCTTTACTGTTCTGACTGTTAATTTCAAAGAGCTTGTTAAGGCACAACGTTGACGGCATCAGCTAAAGCGCAAACTTTTGAGAGCCTGTCTCTCTCTTCCCTGGATGAGATATGGCAGAAAGAAGCGAAGAAGGGAAAAGAAACGTTTCATTTGCTGCAGAAGCCAGAAAAATTACAGGATTAAAGCGATTATAAATGTTCAGTTGGCGTCTCCTTGTTGCTGTGATGAGTGTTCAGTTGCCTAAGACAAAGCAAATGCAGAGACATAAATCTATAGATTCTTCTTAAATCCACATGGGAAACGTGGGTTTCTTCAGAGATAAAGTACAGCATATTAGGAGCAAAAAAAGAGAGAGGATTTTTTTAAAAAAACCCAATATGGTGGTCAAGTCAAGTTGCAGATTGGTTTGCACCGCTGAAAATGTCAAAAGAATGTTAAAATTATCACTTCTTCATCTACCCAACAGATTCCAGGTTCTCTTCTCCATTTGTTATTCATATTCCAAATGCATAACTCTTTCTGTAATTTTTTATTTTATTATTAAATGGCCAGTAAGTCACCAGCAACAATTCTGAAGCAATCCCAAGATAGCAATATCAACACACTATTCTGTCCTTATCTTCCTGCCCAGCCGTCTTATATTCCCCCGTCTAACTTGAATTGAATTGTTCTGAGATCATTGGAAACCAAATGTAGGAAGTTTCGTAGCTGTACAGTATTCTATAGATAGTCCTCGCATTACAATGACACTTGGGAAAGAGAATTTCCATTGCTATCCAAAGGAAGGCAGTTGTTGCCAAAATATACTTGTTTTATTTTCCATTTTCATAACATATAATCACATGTATACTATTACATAGCCAATATCCTATTATATTAAGTAGTAATTACATCAGTTCCTCTTGCCATCAACGCCCAGAAAGATAAAAACCCATTATTAGCTTTTCTGCTCTCCATAAATCTCTTTCTTCTACCTCTCTCCTACCTCCTTTCTTCCCTCCATCATCCTTTCCTACTCTACTTCCCCTTCCTTTCTCCTTCTCCTCTCCCTTCATTCCACTCCTCCTTATCCTCCTCATCTTCCCCCCTTACCCTCTCTCCTATCCCTCTCTTCCCATCTTTCTTCTCTCCTCTGTTTCCTACTCTTCCTCTCATTGGTGTATTTCAGCTTCTGAGCAAACTCCATTCTATGTTGATGGTATTTATGCTTCCATATCAATATACTTAATATATTAGCTCTTCTGCTCTCCATAAATCTCTTTCTTCTACCTCTCTCCTACCTCCTTTCTTCCCTCCATCACCCTTTCCTACTCTACTTCCCCTTCCTTTCTCCTTCTCCTCTCCCTTCATTCCACTCCTCCTTATCCTCCTCATCTTCCCCCCTTACCCTCTCTCCTATCCCTCTCTTCCCATCTTTCTTCTCTCCTCTGTTTCCTACTCTTCCTCTCATTGGTGTATTTCAGCTTCTGAGCAAACTCCATTCTATGTTGATGGTATTTATGCTTCCATAGCAATATACTTAACATATCTTAGTTTTAAGGAAAAAATAAGAGAAGACAGTATACATGTGCAATCATATTACTTTAAAATCTAACACCCCTCGTCAAGCCTAAGGAAGGCAGTTGTTAAAGCCAGTCACACCTGCTTTCATGGCATTTGTGCCACAGTTGCAAAAATGCAGGATTCTCCATTTGTAATTTTTTTTAAAAAAAGTCTGTTTTTCAATTTCATGCCTTAGTTGCAGGTAGCTATCTTTTTTGAAAATTCTCCTCAGGATTTAACATTTTGCAAGGATCCGGTTTGGTTCCTCGTGGCTACATGTATGTAGTTGGTGTATCCTTTCTTTTATTGCGTTATATATATTTTTACAGCACATTCTATTTACTGAAGGCTGAGTTGAATGCCAGCTGGAGATGCGTAGCCTGGCAAGCCATTATTGAACTCGGTTGAACAAACAGAGAAGGAGAAGAAAAGAACATTTCAAAAGAGTCGTATTTATTTACAGTATTATCTAAAGTCTTCCAACCGTTCAATATTTACTCTTCATTGGCTGGTGGTCTTCTTTTCATGCTCTACGGATGGATCCCAAGGGGAGGATGATGATGATATTATTTAAATAATTTTTATTAATTTTCTATTTATTACATTTCTTAGTGCTTAATAAACGTCGCGTTGTCTGGGTATTTAGTTTGCTTAGCAATGCAGATTCCCCTCTTAATCTCCATCTCCACAACTGCCCTGCGTGTTGCCTTTGAAAGCAGTCTCCGCTTGGGAGGACCTGGGTTCAAGACACGCGCGATGTCGTGATGTGGCAGAGATTCCGAGACTTGAGTCCCTGCAAGAAAAGGGACATTGTAAGCAGGGTTTCTGACCCTGTGTGCTGTTTTTGTCTAGAAAGGTAAAATCGGGAAAAGGGAAGCCGTGAGCAAGACAGGGAGCCCTTCAGACCTCCCTTTATCGCCAGGGGCCGCCTGGTTAACTCCCTGCCAGGGAAAAGCGACTTCTAATACATGATTACGTTGCCTTTACAAAGCTTCCTTTGACAGGAAAACTACCTTCTGCAGATTACCAGAAAGGCTAGCAGTGGGATTGTGAAATTGCGCGTGAGTAGCACAGTCACAGCAATGTTTTTCCAAGCTCTCTCTCTCTCTCCCCCCATCTCTTTCAGGGAGCATTTTGTAACCAGCCTCCGCAGTTATACAACTCTGGGGCGTGCAGCTCAGGTTATTTTCCAGAAATGTTCCAACACAATCTTTAGAGGCTTTTGAAAAATGATCTTTTATGCTTCAGAGGTGGCACCGTTGGCCAGGAAGGACAATAAACCCCTACCACACAAACTCCTACAAATATCAACATTGCGTTTATGAGAAAGCCGAAGAAAAATATACAACAGAAGCAGCCTACTGAAACGTTGAGGACGGATCACTGAGTAAGATACACACGTGAAGCTTACTCAGAAGTAAGTTGTGAATGCTGGCTGGGGAATTCTGGGAGTTGAAGTCCGGACATCTTCAAGTTGCCAAGGTTGAGAAACACTGCATTAGAACATTAAAACTACTGGGAACTGCAGAAATAAGAACAACTTCCAAGCAAAGATTTTGCAGACGTCACTTCAAAGCCCCGTTCTTTCTCTCATCTTTAAGGAACCAGGAACAGGGCCAGAAGATGGCAGATCACCCAATATTATTCTAGTCTTCAGAAAGAGATCAGCTGGTTTACAATTGGTCAGCCTGACACAGACAATAGACAAATAATTTAGCGAGCAGGTTGTGAAATCCAGGAGCCAAGCAAAGTTGACTTATCAAGAACAAATTGCATCAAACCATCCTGATCTCCTTTTTTTTAAAAAGCAGGACAACCACTTTAGAGAATGGCTAGAAATAGGGGAATAAGTCAAGCAAATCCACAACCTCGGAAAAATACAGGTTTCTTTCAGAATATTTTTATTAGGTCCTCTGCATAAAACATTAACACGTTCTAATTTTAAAAAATGTACTATAATAACAAATGTTTGGTTTTTATTTATAATTATGATTTGTTATTATAGTACATTTTAAAAATTATGCATTATTTTATGATGCATAATTATAAATAAACATTATAATATAATGTTTGCATCATTTAAGGGACTGCTTTTTTTAAAAAAAAAAGGTGTATGCAAAAGACTGAAGAATTACAGGGAATTCACTGTGAGAGTGGAGAAGATTATCATGATCATAAATGCTGTTATTGAACTAAGGGGGAATATAATCTCCAGGGTTTTTTCCCATCCAGATGATTGATTCGTCCTGTGATTAAACTGGGCCACCTTGCCAGAAACAATAATTTGCAACAACAAATGATAAACCATTTCAGGCAAAGTAAACCAAAATTTTTCCTTCCAGTTAGTTGACATGGATTCAATTGGGCACATCTGCAGCCTCCTCGGAGGAAAGGAAAACAGATCCGAAGAGCGAAAGTGGCCTTTGAAGTTCGGTAAAATCGTTTTGGCAATTCACAAAAAAACAGTGAAAAAACAGCATCAGCTCCGAGAAGGCAAAAAAAAAAAGGGAACTGCATTATCAGACTTGAAAGGCAAATGGCTTTGTTTTAAACTGTAAGCCATACATATCATTCTCTTCCAAGGCCAGCAAGGATAAAAACAGTTTCCCCTTTCACTTAAAAGCAGCCTGGACCCATTTTAAGGTGTGCCAAAAAGATACCAGGAGGAGAGGCATGAAAGGAGGTTCCAGAGCTGGAAAAGGGCAGTTTTCCAAACAGAACCTGACCCAGCTGCCCTTCTTGATATCTCAGTGGAGGCCCTGAAACCACAGTTAATGCTTTGTGACGGTTCTTAGACTTCTTTATGGCTCTGCTGGGAATCTGGTTGCACAGGTTAACATGATAAGGCCACACCTGGAATATTGCATCCAGTTTTGGTTGCTTCAATATAAAAAAATGTTGAGATTTTACAAACAGTACAGAGAAGAGCAGCAAAGATGATTAGGAGGCAGGAGGCTAAAACAGATGAAGAACCGTTGCAGGAACTGGGTATGTCTAGTTTAATGAAAGGAAGGACAAGGGGGGAGATGATAGCAGTGCTCCAATATCTCAGGGGTTATCTCAGAAGAGGGAGTCAAGCTATTCTCCAAAGCACCCGAGGGTAGAACAAGAAGCAATGGGTGGAAACTAATCCAGGAGAAAACCAACTTGGAGAAATTTCCTGACTGTCGGAACAATTCACCAATGGAACAACTTGCTTCCAGAAGTTGTGGGAACTCCAACACTGGAAGAGATTGGGCAGCAATTTGTCTTCCATGGAAGAGGGTTTCCTTCAGGAGCAGGGGGTTGGACTAGAAGACCTCCAAGGTCCCTTCCAACTCTGCTATTCTCTTATCTGAAGATCAACGCCAGCCTTTTGACCTCAACTTTGCACAGCAAATGATATAACCAATAAAGGAGAATATTTGTCGCTCAGGGTTGAAATGAAAAGTCTTTGGTGCTCTCTGAACTTGCAAACATTTCATGGCCCAACTGCTAGTTAGGCTGATGGTGTTCCCTAGTTGGGTCATGAAACATCTGCAAGAAAACAGCCAAGCTCAGAGAGCACCAAGGACCCCACAACTGATATGAAACTGATATTACATCACCCGGGCCATCACAGCCTCTACTGCCTGAAACATCTGAGCTATTTTCATAGGCAGCTTCATTACACTAAGAGGGGACAGTTTGGTGTAGTGGTTAAGGCACCAAGCTAGAAACCAGGAGACCCCGAGTCCAAGGCCTTGGTGAGAGTCGCTCTCCTTCAACCCTTGGCAGAAGAAGACAACGGGAAAACTACGTCCAGAAAACGTTGCCGAGAAAACTTCAGGGACTTGCCATATAAGTCACCAGGACTCAAAACGGGATTGAACTTCTGTCTCCAAAGCATTGCCTGCATGAAGACACGGGAACCATAGTTTTATGGCCCACCAGGACTAAGTGTTGGGCGAAATGCAAAACGGTGGTCCTTGTGATGTGACAGGAATAACACAACGAACAACAACAAGAAGAAGAGCCACGGTTTTGGATATGAAGGTCTCCCTCTTTCAGACTCCAAAAGGCATTCCGAAAGATGAGAAAATTGGGAATTGTCTACAGAGATTCTCCGTCATCCAAGTCCTGGTTTCCCCAAAGGTGATTTTTTTCCAAGAGGCAACTGGACTTTCTGGTTTTTCTTTGAAGACGGTTCGCTTCTCACCCAAGAAGTTCCTTCAGCTATGGAGCTATGGAGTTGAGGAAGCTTCTTGGATGAGAAGCGAGACGCCTTCAAAGAAAATCCAGTTGCCTCTTGAAAAAGCACTTTTGGGACAAAACTGGGACTTGTAACCAGAGGATCTGCATCCTTTCAATGCATTTCCATTTATTGCCATTTCCATTTACTGAATTTATAGGCCGCCCAATCCCGGAGGACTTCCTGAGAATATTCAAAGGGCTTCCTGAGGAAATCTCCACAGGGTTGATGATGTCCTTGCTTCTCATTTTTAATTTTGACCTGAGATGGTGACTTGGCGTCAGCCACAGCAAGGAGAGACCCTTTCTGTCCCAACTGCTTCCCAGACAGCCAAATATCCAATATTTATCAGGACTAACTCTGCACGGGAGAAGGTATTAAAATAAGGAAGTGGCCTCCACCATATGATCGGGCAGACTCTAACTCAGAGAGAGGGAGGGGGAAATATTGTTTACCTAAGAAAGGAGGAAAAGCTTATCTGGTGCTCTATTTGTTCAACTCTTGACTCGCTCTCAGGCTGCTCCATCGGTTTCCCCGGTTCCCAATCATCTTTTCTAAGTGGCAGGTGAATGAACCCGTTCCCACAGCCTTCAGCCAGCGCGGCGCGGGAACCCCGGGTCTAATGATCTTGCCACGTGTCCACAGAGGGTGGTCCAATCACAGGAAACCTCCTGGATTCTCAACCCCATCACCTTCTAGACCCAACAATCCTTAACCTCTTCCCTGTTTTTCCCTCTCTGCTAAAGTATGTTGTCAAACTCAGCACCCCAAATATTGTTTGAATCTCCCTTTTGGTGTGGCTACCTAGCAGGAGTCTGTAGGGCAGAAGAAAGCTCCAGAGGTGCTGAGTTTTGCTCACCTGAGAGAGACAGAGCGAGCAAGAGGCCTCTGCTTCACCTGGAACAAATCCATCAAGGGTTGGCCCATTTCATGCTCAGGTTTGCACCTAATAGGGAAAGGAATAAATTCAAGGAAACTCTTAACCGCGAGTAACTATTTCCATGGTCTAACTTTGTCTGTGGAGACAGTTTGTTCCAAAGGACACTTAAAGCCTGAAGAACGGGAAGGCCAAGATAATTTCAATGTCTTCACTGCCACTGATTTTTTTATTATATAGTTCACATCCTTAAAATCAAAAGAAATTTTCAAAAGGGTACTTGGACCTGGATGACTAAAACTTCCATACTATTGTTCCTCCCTCTCTACAGATTGAGATATCTCTGTGTGTGTGTGTGTGTGTGTTGTGTAATGAATCCTGTAAAGAAGCCATGGGTTTTCCCCTCTGCCCTTCAAGTCAAGGTGCCTCCACTGAACCCAACCCAGTTTTTTCAGACATGAATTAAAATAGAATAGAATAGAGCAGAGCAGAGTAAAGCAGAGCAGGACGGGGCCTTGGAGGTCTTCTAGTCTAGCCCCCTGCTCAAGTAGGAGAATCAGAAGCAGGGCTGCTCATTCTTGCCACCTCCCACCTGGCTGGACAATTCTGGGGGTTGAAGTCCAGCCACCTTCAAGCTTGAGAAACACTGATCTAAACCACCATCTAAACTCTAGTGCAGTGGTAACACCTTGAACTCAACCCAAAGACCAGCCCTGCCCCTCCCCCGCCCCAGGAACTGAACCAGCCACGTTCAAGAGGAGCACCAAGGCCCACCTGGCTGCACTAAGGACCCTGCAACCCATCTTGCTCAGCCTAGCATGCTTTGATCTAACTTTTAAATGTTCTTCGAGATCAGGTTGTTGGTGGCCAGAGATTTTATGATCTTTATTTTACAAATAGCTTCTTTTTCCCCGGCCTCTTCAGAGTACGGTAAGCACTCTCAACTTCAAAGCCACTTAAAAAGACACTTAAAAGGCCACTTTCAAGAGAGACAGTGGAGCAGTGAAGGCGCCAGGCTAAAAACCAGGAGACCGAGAGTTCTAGTCCCGCCTTGGGCGGGAAAGCCAGAGGTCCCTCTCTCTCCTCCCAACCCACCTCGTAGGGTTGTCGTTGTGGGGAAGGAAGGAGGAGCATGAAGACGTTCACCGCCTTGAGGTGCCTATCAAGTAATAAAAGCAGAACAGAAAGCGAATAAGCAAATGAAATATAAATAAACAAACAAGGCCAAGTGAGCGTGCTTAAAATGACGCCCTCCGTTTGTTTTTCCTTTTTTTGCTTTGACAAAATAAACTGAGAACAGTTTGTTTTTCTTTCCGTGTTTCTCTCCCCCCCCCCTGGAATGAGCTGAGCTGGCAGTGGGCAGGAGGAGCCCCCCCTTTCCCTGCCTTTGGGGGTCCAGGGGCAGGAGGATTGGGGGGAGGGGGGGCTGACCGAAATCTATTTGTTTTCTCTGGGTTTTATTTATTTCTTTAGCCAGTCCGTCAACCTGCCCAGCGGCACAAACCTTCCCTTTTCGGAGTGTTTGCAAATGAATCGCCCTGCATGACAAAGACGCTGGCTTCCCCCCCACCTCAAAGAGACTCCAATGGGGGAGCTCCAGGAAAGGCCTTTGGGTGGCTTAGGGGAGCGGCTGTCCTTCATCAAGGGGGCCTTTCATACCTTCCCAGGTACTGAAAGGAGAAAGGCGTTTGTCCCCTTGTCCGGTGGCCTCAGGATGTTTCCCCTGACAAAACCCAAATCTTCTTCTGCTTGGCCTGGGGGGGTGTTTGAACTCTCAGCACAGTTTCCCAGCCAGGGCGATTCCCCTGTAAATGCCCTGCAGGGATTTGTCTCCCAATGCCCGCAGATTTGGGGCATTTTGTTTTTCCAGCCAAATGAAGCTCATTCCTAAAACCAGGAGAGAGAAAAATAATGACATTTTGGCCACCCTCCAGACATTTTCCTTTCTTTCATTCCTTTGCTTTAGCTTGGTATGCTTAAAAGTTATATTTCCATTAACTCTGACCTTAATTCTGGGTAGCTTTGAGCCAGTGGTGAAATTCAATTTTTTTTTTACTACCAACACTGTGGGTGTGGCTTGGTGGGCGTGGCAGGGGAAGGATACTGCAAAAGCCCCCTTCCCTCCACACTTTGGGACCCGCCAGAGGTGACATTTGCTGGTTCTCTGAACTACTCAAAATTCCTGCTACTAGTTCTCAGAACCTGCTGAATTTCACCCCTGCTTTGAGCCTGTTGAACTGCCTTCCGATCATCCTGGAGAATAAGTGGAACATTTCCACACTGGACTCTATAACCTTTAAGAAATAAATAAGATTTGTTTTTCCTCTCGAATGTTTTTAAGAAGAGATTGGCCAACCATTTGTCTGAAACGGCATCGGGCCCCCTGCTTGGGCAGGCTTTGGATGAGAAGAACTCCAAGGTCCCTTCCAACTCTGTTGTTCTATGAATCCTCTTACCATTCCTCCCTTAGTGGCTATCACTTCTTAAAATTAAGGTGTAAGAAGAGAGAGGCAAGGGAGGTATGGACAACAGAGCATGGGAAGCTCTTAGACAAATGTCTCAGAAGTTATTCCAAAATACATTTAATAGCCACGACTTCTGGAGTTTTTCCCGAGCATGGAAGTTCTGCAGGAGACACAAGAGAAACATCACAGATTTATAGAGGCGTTGTGGAGATAAATTAAGAGAGAGAAGATTTGTATTCTAAACAGATTGAAGCTTTTTTAGTGTGGTAGGAGAGTTAAAATTTGAACACTAAACACCTGAGCTGTCAACCATGACCTTCAACCATCATCTCCTGGGCACTGACTAGAACTTCTCAAGAGACAAGAGCTCCTATCTCCAGGCCTACAAAAGCCCATCTCCACCCAGACCCCCTCCCCTCCATCTTATCTGGTTAATTTTCAAGTGTTGTTTATTACTCCTAGGGCCCCCCATCTCTCTCCTGCTTTGTCCATGGCCCCTAACCAAAGCCCTGGTCTTCACTGTGAAGAGGCCAAGCTGTTCCCTCAAAGGCTTCCCGTTCATGCTTGAACGGAGAGACCAGCTAGTTTGGAGGCTCTTCAGAAACGCACTGACCCTGTGCCTGATCCACATCAGACTCAAGAAAAGGAACAATGCTTCCTCGGCCTCTTGAGGCAATGCATACGCCCCAGACAATATGCATTCTATAGGGGCTACGACAGCCAGGGATGCATGCTGCATTAGGCCTGTGACATTGCAGATGCTCTGAACGGGGTTCTCAGCGTTGACGTATGTGGCATGGTAGCTCATTGTTGAGACAGCCCTTCAAGATGGACTTTATGTTTAGTGTTTTATTCTTCTGGACTTCGGATTCAGGTTGGTTTGTTGAAATAAGAAGTAAACAGAGTGACAGGCACAGAACGAGCTCTGTGTGGTTTTGGCTAACTTTAGCCACCCAGCAAGACTCCCTGTCTAGCAAAACCTCCACCGTATAAGGTGATGAGTCCAGAGCGCCCGGCCCCCCCAGCGCCAGGGACGCAGCTCCGGACTACCGTGTAAATCTCCCAGCGCCAAGGGCGAAAGTAAACACCGAGGAATAAAATGCTCAACCCTTGTAAAGACCAGCTGGATGCATGCTGAATGTCACACTCCGGCTGTTTTAAATGAGGTGAAACAAACAATAAAAATAAGGAACACCCATCGTGGACAGGACTGGCTACACTCGGACGAGCGGCTGTTCATCACAGCAGGGCGCTTTTAAGCCAAAAAACGAAAAGCACAACAGGCAGTTAGTCAAGTCAAACGAAACAAATATTAGGGGAAAATGCAAAACCAAGTGAAATGGACGTTCTGGCTCTCGAGTCTCACTTGAGGGTGGAGTTTCATTAGCAGCAGAATCAAACCAGGGCTGTTTTTTTCAACCCCTGGCAAGTCCTCAGTTGAGGAAGGGGGGGGGGAATCAGAAAAATCGTGCTGTTTATGAATTATTCAGTAGAAGTGCATCCACCTTGGAGAGGTCAGCCTTAGGTGATTCCCTCCCATAAATCTTTTGCTACTATAGAAAATCCGATATTTTTGTCCAGCTGGAATAACTACAGGAATAAATTTTTCCCCATTCTTCCTTCTTTTGCAAAAGGACATCATCGCGTGGCCAATGTGAAAAATGGTCATACAAGTTAAGATACATTAACGAAAGAAAAGTATATACAATATGATATAGGCGAGACGATAGTCTGATATGAACGGCTAAGTATAAATAACTAAGGAGTAGTCCATGAAAAGGAGTAAGGAACAAGGGGAGCATAAATGTAAAATTGGAATGTATAGGAGGGGAAACATTAGCTGATATGGAATTGCTGTAGGACGGAACCTTTCGCTCCTGTGTTGTTTTAAGATATCTCTTTGTTTTTGTTGCTGTGTTTATGTGTTTAAAATGAAAATTTAAAAAATAGGGTGGGGGGGATAAAAACGGTCATGTCACTTTTTTCAGCCCCCTTGTAACTTGCAACTGTCACTAAATAAACCATTCTGATTTCTATTGTTTTTTCCCCCTCTATACCATCTTACAATCCTCACATTAACATTGTCATCATGTAGGTATATATCAATCTTATATCGCTTCTATATTTATATACATTCATCTACAGTTCTACACATTTCTCCATTGTTTCTCGGCTGAATTAACTTTATTCTTGTTATGTAACCATTGGTACCAATTATCCCAAATTTCATAGTATTTCAGACTCTTCTTTGTCCTTTAATCGTAATGTTAACTTGTCCATTTCCGCACAGCCTAAAACTTTCTGAAGTTGGGAGAGCGTAACAGTCTTCCAGGCATTTCCCCCTCGCCCCTTCACACAACCCATGCATTGTCCAGGGATTAAGCAGCGTCCCGGGGTCCCGAGTGGAGGCCTGGAGGGACAGATGAGGAAGACTCCTCTCCTTCAGGCCCAGGTGGGTGATGACATCTGCCTCTCCGGGACTCAGGCGGAGATGGCAGTACCTGCCCCCAAGACAGGCGGCCCCGGCTGAGAAGGGGAAAGAAGTCGTAATTTGTATTTTGTCAACAAAAGTTGCTTAATCCTCCCCCCCCCCCGGAATGGCATCCTTCAGAGAAGCCAACCTTTGTCCCCCCAGAGCTGCAGCGGGGAGAAAGAATGCGGGCAGATTACTGTCCACATGGCAAGGGTGGTTGAAGGGTTCATTTAGAGCGGGCCCCATTGTTGTGGGCTCAGCCCGGCACTCGGCTGGGTTCTCATTCTCTCACCCAGCCGGCCTTTTCTGGCTAAATGAAGGGGAAGACCCCGAGGAGGGGTCGGCCACGGCTGTTAAGCGATTTGGGGCAAGACGGACTCCAGAGCCCACGACGTCCTCGGGTTCAGAGCGGAAGAATTTTCCCATGAAGTCTCAAGGGGAGAAAGGCCTAGCTGGGCCTTTGCCGGCCCTGGCAAGGAGACCCCGAGGGGCTGATCCCGAGGTGGGAAAATGGGGGCGCTCCAGACCCCCTCCTCACTCCACCCCCCCCCCCCATTGCTAGTCTTGAGCAGATGATACAGCGACAATTCAATCCAATCGGCCTCTGAAAGGAAACCAGAATCCTCACTCGGTGCAGCCTTTGGCCTCCGCAGAACCAAACTGGGCCGTCCAGGAGGGAGAACCAAACTGGCCAGTTGGACCAAAGCTGCCCCCGTGGAGATGTGACCTGGGTCTGGCCCCTTTGGATGTGCGTTGCCCTTTGAGATGTTTGTGGTGCCCCAGCAGGATGGAGCTTTCGCCCGAGTGATTGATGGGGCACCATGCGCTCATCCCAAAGAGACTCACTTCTTCAGGGTGCAACTTTGCAAACATTCAGACGTCTCTGTTTCCACCTGTGGTTTCCCCCCCCCCCTTGTTTGGAAGGAAGAAGGGAGGGAGGAAAAGAGAAGGAGGGTGGAAGGGAGGAAAGGAGAGAGGGAGGGAAGGTGGAAAGAAGGGAGGGAGGGAGGGAGGAAAAGAGGGAGGGAGGAAAGGAAGGGAGTGAATCAGGAAAGGAGGGAGGAAGGAAGGAAAGAGAGGGAGAAGGAAGGAAAAGAGAGAAGAAGGGAGGTAGGGCAGAGGGAGGGAAGGAGAAGAGGGAAGAAAGGAAAAAGAGGGAGGGAGGAAAGGAAGGGAGTAAATCAGGAAAGGAGGGAGGGAGGAAGGGAGGGAGGAAAGAGAGGGAGAAGGAAGGAAAAGAGAGAAGAAGGGAGGAAGGGCAGAGGGAAGAAAGGAAAAGAGAGAAGAAGGGAGGTAGGGCAGAGGGAAGGAAGGAGAAGAGGGAAGAAAGGAAAAAGAGGGAGGGAGGAAAGGAAGGGAGTAAATCAGGAAAGGAGGGAGGGAGGAAGGGAGGGAGGAAAGAGAGGGAGAAGGAAGGAAAAGAGAGAAGAAGGGAGGAAGGGCAGAGGGAAGAAAGGAAAAGAGAGAAGAAGGGAGGTAGGGCAGAGGGAAGGAAGGAGAAGAGGGAAGAAAGGAAAAAGAGGGAGGGAGGAAAGGAAGGGAGTAAATCAGGAAAGGAGGGAGGGAGGAAGGGAGGGAGGAAAGAGAGGGAGAAGGAAGGAAAAGAGAGAAGAAGGGAGGAAGGGCAGAGGGAAGAAAGGAAAAGAGAGAAGAAGGGAGGTAGGGCAGAGGGAAGGAAGGAGAAGAGGGAAGAAAGGAAAAAGAGGGAGGGAGGAAAGGAAGGGAGTAAATCAGGAAAGGAGGGAGGGAGGAAGGGAGGGAGGAAAGAGAGGGAGAAGGAAGGAAAAGAGAGAAGAAGGGAGGAAGGGCAGAGGGAAGAAAGGAAAAGAGAGAAGAAGGGAGGTAGGGCAGAGGGAAGGAAGGAGAAGAGGGAAGAAAGGAAAAAGAGGGAGGGAGGAAAGGAAGGGAGTAAATCAGGAAAGGAGGGAGGGAGGACGGAAGGGAGGAAAGAGAGGGAGAAGGAAGGAAAAGAGAGAAGAAGGGAGGTAGGGCAGAGGGAAGGAAGGAGAAGAGGGAAGGAAGGAAAAAGAGAAGGAGAGAGGGAGGAAGGAAGGAAGGATAACCATTCTTTCAAAAACCACACTCACAACTCTCATAGTAGTACAAAAAGGACTTTGCAGAACAGCAAGAGGAACTTCTAATTCACGGGCAGAGTAGAGGGAGGGTTTGGGGGTCCTACCATTTTACTATTTAAAGCCCGTTTTGGATTGCTGCAGAACCTTACTATGATACTATTATAGAGTCACCTTGGTGAAAAATGCACCCCACGAGGATCACGGGAGCCTTCTGAAAAGCTCCAATGTCTACAGTTCAACCCCGATTCTCGCCCTCTGTGTTGCTGGGGCTCTGAGAGGATCTAAGGCAACTGCACCATGACAGGGTTGGTGAGTTTTCTCCACCGTCTCTGCCCTTAGGAGGAGTAAAGGCTTTGGGGTTTTTTTGCACGCCCATCGCTCAAGCAGTGGAAAGTGTGCTTGTGCACGTGTGTGGGTGTGTAGGCACACACAGGTAGGTCTGCGTAATTATGTTTCCTCAATTACAAATAGGTGGAATTCAGCCAAGCGAAGAGTCCCTTGAAGGTACAGAATTCGCAGCCTCCGAAGGGGATGCGGAGCCCCTGATCTTTCCGTGTTTCAGAGATAACTATATTTACTGTGAGTTTTCTTGTTTTTATTAATCAGAGGCGTGGCTTTCGGA
Source organism: Thamnophis sirtalis (assembly GCF_051295495.1). Lineage (NCBI taxonomy): Eukaryota > Metazoa > Chordata > Lepidosauria > Squamata > Natricidae > Thamnophis > Thamnophis sirtalis. The sequence continues at coordinate 820,449 of NW_028261392.1, forward strand.
ATGTTCTCGATGATAAAAATAGCTTGCTATCTTCCTGAAAAACCAGAAGAGCAAGATAAGAACGTGGCTTGGAGGAAGAAGGGTGGTTCATTTAAAGCCACCTGCGATGGATCCAGTCAAAGATTACGGGGCCTCCCTTTGCAGTAGCCCCACACTCACTTCTGGGTTTCGGAGGGTGACACGTTTATGGGGAAGGAAACACGGCTGGTATCTATGGGGAAATGAGCAGAGGTCAAGGAAACACAGCCCCTTTCTTCAAAAGTGGCACAGGGAGAAGGCGCATCTCCCACAACACACCATTCTCTATTGGTGTTCTCAGCCAGAAGAAGGGATGCTGGCAGGTTCTGGGGGGCTGGGGGGCTTTGGCCTCAGCTATGCTGTGGCTTCTTCTTTGGCACTTTCCACCCTCCTGAGCCAGAGACCAGATGACAACCATGTTGGCTTCTGTGCGTGACTGAGCCAGTTCTCCATGCAACGGAGTCGGTGCTGGGAGGAATGCGCCCGGCTGCCTTCAGAGGTTGTGGGGGCTCCGGAAAATGCCTGAAAGGGTGCAGGGCCTCCTGTTGGACTAGAACAGTGTTTCTCAACCTTGGCAACTTGAAGATGTCCGGACTTCAACTCCCAGAATTCCCCAGCCAGCATTCGCTGGCTGGGGAATTCTGGGAGTTGAAGTCCAGACATCTTCAAGTTGCCAAGGTTGAGAAACACTGGACTAGAAGATGTCCAAGGTCTTTTCCAACTCTCTGGCTTTGCAAACCTTAGTCAGCGGAAGGACTTTCCAGCAGATGCCGTGTGAATGCAGGCTGCTCAGAAGCAGCTGGGAGATGCGGTGCCCAGAGAGGGCTGAGCAACATGGGCCTCCATTTAGCATGCTGCCATCAGGGCACCCAGAAATGAACGGAGCTATTCAGCAGAAGACCCTCTCTCTCCCTCCCCCCCTCCATCTCTCATACAAGAGAACCAGAGGTGAAATCCAGATTTTTTTTTACTACCGGTTCTGTGGGCGTGGCTTGGTGGGCGTGGCAGGGGAAGGACACTGCAAAATCCCCCTTCCCTCCCCACTCTGGGGCCAGCCAGAGGTGGCATCAGCCGGTTCTCCAAGCTACTTAAAATTTCCGCTATTGGTTCTCCAGAGCCTGTCAGAACCTGCTGGATTTCACCCTTGCAGAGAACCATATTTTGCAAGCAAAAATGACCTTATGAACAAAAAACACCCTCCAGAATGCGAATAAATTTAAAAACACCATATAAGGTGAACGATTCCAAGGGGACTTTTCAAAAGAGATTTCAATAGCTTTGCTCTAAACGCAAAGCCAACGGATTCAACTTAGTCCTTGGAAGAGGCTCTCTGCTTAAATCGCTGTATGGATGCATTGAAATGGGGATGTCAGCCGTCTGATGGCCTCGGGGCTCAACTCCAGTATATAAATATGGGCCTTTTGCTGTACAACGGCTACGCAAAGACTGGGCCCCTTACGGAGGGACCTTTCCCCAAAGAAACCTGGAGAAGGGGATGAAACACCCGTTTCCTCCAGGGATCTTGAGAAGGGCGCCCAGAAACCATTCAGACAAACACAAACGCTTTTTCCCAACTTCTTCTCGGTCAAAACAAAGTTCTCCTGCAGAGAAGAGATGATGGAGCTTCGGATGGACCCTTCTTTTGCTTTCAGCCCAAGCAGAACTCTGCCCCCCGGTGAAGGGGATGAAGATGTCAAATTGTCCCCGAGAGAGAGAAAGGACAAGAGAAGAGTGCGTTGTCCTGCTTGGACGCGAAGCGAGAAATGTCTTTATTAGCACCGAGGAGGAGGGGGAACGTGGGGTTGCAGAGCCCGCCTCCCTATTAGGATCCCGGGCGCCCGCCTCCCCGCCTAATGAAGCACAATAAGCAGATTATAAAACGCCTTTTGTTTTGCTAAGTAGCAGCTTTTCTTCCAGGGCATCACAAAGGTGTGTTTTTCCAAGGAGGGGAGGGGGCTTTGTGTGGGATCTGGGGGGGGGGGTTGTGCTGCTGCTGCTTCTCCACAGCAGCCTTGGGGGGGGGGATGGCAGGGGAGGGGGCGGGCAGCCGGGGCCAGAACAGGCTACATTTCATCATCATCCCTTAAAGCAGTGTTTTTCAACCTTGGCAACTTGAAGATGTCCGGACTTCAACTCCCAGAATTCCCCAGCCAGCATTCGCTGGCTGGGGGATTCTAGGAGTTGAAGTCCTGACATCTTCAAGTTGCCAAGGTTGAAAAACACTGCCTTAAAGCTTCTCTGATGGAGCCATTGTGCGGCAGGCAGTAAAGCTGTCACCGGTGGCTTCCATGCGAATCTTCCTTCCTTCGGCTCCCAGGCTGCGCCCGGCTCTCTCCGCTGTTTTTGTCCTCCTGAGAAACTGCTGCCACCTGACACTTAGGGTGACCTGGGAGATTTGGGAGCTGAATGTCTGATTCATACAAACGGGGGGCACCTCCTCCTCCGCCCCTCCTGGATTGGAGTGCGAGGCTTCCAAGGGGAGGCTGGGAAAAAAAGAGGCAGAAGGGAAAATCCACGCAGGCAGAGGTGTGTATCTGGGACTCCACATCCCTCCCTCTATCCGAACCTCTGCCAAAGGACACCCCCCTCCCCCCCCTCTGCTTCCATTGGTATTCAGATATTGCCACCTGCCAGACGAGCTGGCAAAGGGAAGGGGGCACGGCAGCCAGAAGGGGAAGTGTGTGGTTGTGCAGCACACAAGGCTCTAGCCACATGGCAGGGAATGAATGAGAATGGCCACGGAGGATCCCTCTGGCCTGAACGGAGGACCAGAGGGAAGCTACCATCCATGGGGGGGATGTAGGGGGATTCTCCGTCATCCAGGCTGCTTTCCCCACACAAGTCAAGTGGACTTTCTTGGCTTTTCCCTGGAAGACCTTTCGCTTCTCATCCAAGGAGCTTCTTCGGTTCTTACTGGATGGTGGAGGATGGAAGGATTGACCCTCCTTGCAGGCAGCTGGTCCTTTGCATCCTTTGAGAGGGTCCTTGAGGCCACTGGGAGGCTTATCTCTGTCCTCGGGGCCACCTGAGTGGGGCAAATGCGTGTGAGGAGCCGTGTTGTGGAGCTGTGCTTTCTGCAGGGTGTTTTCTGCCCTGGCCCCCTTCCCTCTGGAAGACCCCTGCAGGAGGCTGTGGGGTGGGGGGAGCCCGTGCATCCCTAATGAAGCGCAAATGGTTCCTGTGCTCTGCAATGTTCTCTGGGAATCCGTTCATGCTCACAGACCCTCCGAAGGGAAAAGCTAAATGTCTACGGAGATTCTCCATCATCCAGGCCTTGGTTGTCCCAAATTTTCCCACAATCATTTTGCTCCCCCCACCAAATCTCTGGTAGGTGTAGCATTGGCAGGTGCCACTATGAGTAGATACTGAGGGGGGGCGCATGTGGTGCAGAGACACCTCGGCCACTGGGTCTCTTAGCTGAGAAGGGGAGGCTGACCTCCATTTTAGTTGGGAGGGGGGTGTTGAGTTGGCACTATTTCAGTTCTCTTTCTCATGCTGCCATGGGGCAATGAAGATAAGGAGAGGTAGGGATTTTGGAAGGTCAACTGGACAGCCACCAATGGATTCTTCTCACATGACCAGAAGACAGAGGCTGTGGCCCACTTCCCTCAAACGTCTGGGCCGCCGTGTGCTTTAGGTGGCTTCCTCGGGATGTAGGCAAGATCTCTCCATAAAGGAGAATATTTGAAATGAGCCTACTTGAATTCCTACAGATGTTTCCTGACCCAAAGTAGCCAATATGGTCACTGATGAGGTTACCTAGCTGGGTAATGAAACCTGCATGAAAACCACCAAGCTCAGAGAGCACCAAGGACCCCACAGTCCTCCTCCCCATCGTCTCCGCAAACCCCACTCCCTTAGCAGTTAGACTAGCAGTTAGCAGTTAGACTTATATACCGCTTCCTAGGGCTTTCAACCCTCTCTAAGCAGTTTACAGAGTCAGCATATTGCCCCCAACAACAATCTGGGTCCTCATTTTAGGGTGTGATATGGCTCCTCCATCCCAGCGTCCTGCTCTTTAACCCAGCCAGAATTACAGGAGGGCTGCCCCCGTCCTGCTTTCCGGGCTGGGTCTTAGCCGAGGGACACCAAGACCCCAGAATGGGTGGGTGGGGGGTGGGGGAAGGGCTTCTTGGCGGAGGCCACGATCGACTTTTGGAAGTTGTGTTTTCGTAAAACAAGATTAACCTTTGGATGTGTTTGTTCCGCTTGGCCAGCGGCGTTTTCTCCCACTTAATCCCGGCGGATCCTGATATCTGAGCTGGACCCCCGGAAATGATGACGCCCCGCTGAGTAGCTGGGACTTGCAGAAAAAGGCTGCAGAGAGAGGAGCCTTCGATCCGTAATCGGTCCGTGGGGGGCGCTGGGGGCAGGCCGGGCCCCTTCTTCCCACCTCTGTCCCCCCCCCACTCTTGAGGGACAAGCCCTTTCCCCTGTCCCAATGGTGGGAGGTCTCTGTTGGGCTGGGTGAGGGTCAGGCTGGCCTCCGAGAGCGGTGCCACTCCCCAACTCCAAAGCAGAAGTGGGTTGCTCCCCTTTTGTGACCTTCTGATGAGAAAAGGCAGTGGGGAGCCGGATTCACTTAACGACTGTGTTATTGACTTTACAACTGCAGCGATTCACTTAACAACTGTGGCGAGAAAGGTTGTAAAAAGGTTAACGACAGGTGTTTTGGCCTCCGTCATGGTCGTAAGTCGAGGATTACCTGTCCGTGTAAATCACCCGTCAAAGGAAGCGCCTGAGCCTCAGAAGGGAAATTTTAAGGCCGCTTAAGGAGGGAGAGGGGCTGTATTGAGACAAAGACGGAGGGGAGGCTGCAAACATCGCCAGAAAACATTTCTCTTTAATCTTATTTTATGCCAACCTTGGCTACAATCGCCTGATACGTTCTCCGTTCAAGCCACTTCAGGAGACTTTTAGGCGGCTGCATTAAAAAAGATAAAAGTATGCATTGCACATGATCCTCATGAAATTTAGATCGTTAAGTTGTACTTTAGCTAATCACGTAATACATGATTGAATTATTTCTCCCAGGAGACGGAGCCTGCCTGATCAGAGAATATCTCCTTCTCTTCTCAATTCCCTTCTAGCACTGATGATGTTACCTAGATGGATAATGAAATGTCTGCAAGAAAACAAATCATGTTTAGAGAGCACCAAGGATGACTTCCTCCTCCTCTTCCTCCTCCTCCTCCTCTTCTTCTTCCTCCTCCTCCTCTTCTTCTTCCTCCTCCTCCTCTTCTTCTTCCTCCTCCTCTTCTTCTTCCTCCTCCTCCTCTTCTTCCTCCTCCTCCTCCTCTTCCTCCTCCTCTTCTTCTTCCTCCTCCTCCTCTTCTTCTTCCTCCTCCTCTTCTTCCTCCTCCTCTTCTTCCTCCTCCTCTTCTTCCTCCTCCTCCTCTTCTTCCTCCTCCTCCTCTTCTTCTTCTTCCTCCTCTTCTTCTTCTTCCTCCTCCTCTTCTTCCTCCTCCTCTTCTTCCTCCTCCTCCTCTTCTTCTTCTTCCTCCTCCTCCTCTTCTTCCTCCTCTTCTTCCTCCTCCTCCTCTTCTTCTTCCTCCTCCTCTTCCTCCTCTTCTTCTTCCTCCTCCTCCTCTTCTTCCTCCTCCTCCTCCTCCTCCTCCTCCTCTCACAACCCCCTACCCCTTCTAAAACTGATGCTGCCACCTAGTTTAGTGATGAAATGTCTGCTCAAAAGCAACCAAACTCCAAGAGCACCAAGCAAGCGTTGTGATTCTGAACCATGGTTGAACGGACGGTCGTAAGTTGAGGATTGCCTATATAGCAAAAGCTTCTCTTGCTTCATATCTCCGCATTCATCTACTGGTTCCATCGGGAAAGTAGGACCCCAACAAGCGTGAGGGAGGTGTTGATTTTTTTTGAAATGTGAGAGATAAATAAAAATAAAATTTTGAAAGATTCCTCTGGAACTCTCCATTGTAAACCTCATGTAGGCGAACAGAAAACAAACTCAGAACGGGAGGTTTGTATTCCCAAGAAAACACATTATTTACCCATCTCGGCCAAAATAAGGCTGGGGCAGGAACGAGGCAGCCTAACAGCGTCACCGGGCAGCCCACAGAGGGCAGCTTGTTCCAAAGTCCCTTGTTTACTTCTGCCCATTAGAGAAAGTTTTTGATTCCCAATATAACTTCCTATTAAAGGTGCTCTTTCATTGGGAAACACAACACCTACTAGAGGTTTCCAAAGGACATTCTCCTCTCTCTCTCTTTTTTTATTCCCCCCCCTCCAAAAAAAAAAGGATTCATTTATTAGATCTTCAACTTTTGCCCCGTGCTTTGCAATCGTCCTTGGGACTGCTGGATCATTCACGAAAAACAAATTGTGTTTGCTCTGCCTGCAAAACATTCGTTTGCTTTCCTGCACAGCGACCGACACCCACACAAGGACCAAAAAAAATAAAAACCACCGAGGAACAGCAAGGATTACTAGGCAGGAGAGTTTTAAAAGGCCAAATGGAATCAGATCGCATCGTAAAGCTCCATGAAGCGGTATATAATTTATTTATTTATTTATTTATTAAATATATTTATATGCCGCCCAATCCCGAAGGACTCCGGGCAGCTTACAAAAACTGTAAGAGAAACACAAAAGATAAAAAGAAAACAGTTTAAAAACAGCAAATACCCTCATACATTCATTCTAATCGGGGCTGGACCTCAACAGTGAGGTCAACAGCCCCAGGCCTGCCGGAACAGCCAAGTTTTTACAGCTTTCCTGAAGGCCATGAGAGTGGGTGAGGTCCGGATCTCCGGGGGTAGCTGGTTCCTTCCTTCCTTCCTTCCTTCCTTCCTTCCTTCCTTCCTTCCTTCCTTCCTTCCTTCCTTCCTACCTACCTACCTACCTACCTACCTACCTACCTACCTACCTACCTACCTACCACCTATTTCCATGCATCCATGAATCCACATTCCACACATCCATCTACGCTCCTTCCTTCCTTCCTTCCCTCCCTCCCTTTTCAGCCCTTTGACAGCAGTTCGATTCTGACCGGCTCAAGGTGGACTCAGCTTTCCATCCTTCTGAGGTCGTTAAAATTGTTTTTATAGAGAAACAAATCCCTTTAGCAGGAATTCTATTACCTGTGGACACTTTTCTGAATCCCTGAAGAGGATTTGCCCCCCCACCCCAATAAAGGAGAAACATTTGTCTCTTCCCTCTGACGGCCATTCCAGTCAGGAAGGTCAGAGGCTTCTGTTTTAAGATTAAATTCTGATAATCGCTTCAGAAATCCACATTCCAGGAATATATCCGGCAAGGCAGCTTCCCAAGGCCTCCCCTGGAATTCCTGATCCCAGGTCTTTTCCTTCATAGAATTCGCTTATTCCGGCCTCCTTGCAGCTGCAGAGAAAGAGGGGAGAAGGGAGGCCATTAAAAGCCGCTGGACCTTTCCACTCGGGCCCCCTCCCCAGCCCCCCCCTCCCAAAAGAAACCCCAAAGCCCTGGGGAAACAAGATCACCTTTTAAAAAAATTTAAAAAAGGACCTGCCCCAAAGGAAAATTCCTCCTGTGTCGAATCCCCCCCCCTGGCCAAGAACGAATTCTAGTCCAAAGAAATAAAAGTCCCAGCTTCCCCTCCTTGTTTAAACTCCTGGGCTGGCAGCCTTTTATCCCCCCCCCCTGGCCTCCCCTCTCTCTGGAGTTTGCAAAGTTTTCTCTGGCAAGACAGGCCTCCCCCCCCTCCCAAAAGGGGTTTCTCTGGGCTGATTTTGAGACAGGGGAGAGACCCAATTTTGGGGCGCAAAGGACCTCATCCTGCTTAGCCTCTTCTCCCGTCACAGCTGGGCCTCCGATGCCCGTCCCAAAGAGGGACTCCTGAGTTAGAAGAATGGTACAGGTTTTCATTTGGGGGGGGCAGCCTCAGTCACTTTAGCTACTTATCAAGGCATGGAGGCAGCTTGGGAAGCCTGGAGGAAGTCACCAAGGGTTGAGCTTGAGGAGAGGGACACAGTCACCCCACAATCAACTCCTTTTACAGGTCTTTGGCCCTGGGGTGGGCTTCTCTTGGACCTCATCCAAAAACGTTGTTCTGATGGGGACTGCCTGCAGAAGGATGGGATGTGCAGAACCACAGAGTTGGAAGGGACCTTGGAGGTCATCCAGTCCAACCCCCTGCTCAAGCGGGAGACTCTCTACCACTCCGGACACATGTCTGTCCAGGCTCTTCTTGAAAATCTCCAGCCATGGTGAGAGGGAGGTTTGGGAGGGGTGGCTTGGGCTGGATCCCACCAAGAGATGCCCCAAGGATTGGGGGGCTTTGACTGGCCTTGACAGGTGGAGGGGCAGCCAACCTCCTGCCCCCCCCCTCGTGTCCCCCCACCTTCACCCCGAGACCGCGCTCTGCCTGTGAAGGTGCCTCTAGCCCGGACCAGCCCAGCCGAACTCTGGCGCCCGTTTCCTGGCGGAGGGAGGCTGAAACCAGCCTGGCCCTGCCCTCCGCTGCTGGGGGCCGCCCGCTGCCCCCCCCCCCCGGGCAAGAGAGAGCGAGAGGCGGCGCCGGCCGACGGGCGGGAGGGGGGGAGGGCGGCCGGAGCGCAGCAGCCCAGCCCTCGCTCTCCTCCTCCTCCTCCTCCGCGGAGCCGCTTGGCAGGTAGGCGCGGGGGGCGGGGGGGGCGGGGGTCCCGGGGGCGGGGCGGGGGGCGTGGCGGGGGTGTCCCGGGCGGGCCGTCCCGCCTACCTCGCGGGAGCGCTGTGCGGGCAGCAGCGGAGCGGAGCAAAGCCGAGAGAGGCGAGCGGAGCGGCGCTTCTGTCGGGGCGCTGGGACGGGGCGGCGTCCGGGAGGCTGTGAGCGCCGGCCGGGCCGCGGGCCGAGGGCCACCATGCACCTGGAGGATGGCTGAGGCCGGCCGGCCGAGCGCTTCCCCCGCGGGCCGGAGCGGAGGCGGCATGCGGGCACTCGGGGCCGCCCTGCGCTGCCTGCTCTTGTTGGCCGCCGTGCGCGGACGCCCGGCCCCCGCCTTGCCCGGGGACGGAGCCCCGCAGCCCGCAGGTAAGCAGCCCCCGGGGACGCCGAGGAGGAGGAGGAGGAGGAGCTGCGGGCGGGCGGGCGAGCCGGGCTGGCCGGGGGCTTCCTGGGTGCCCTTCCCCGAGGGAGCCTCCGCTGGTGGGCTGGGGAAGAAGCCGGAGAGCTTCCCGGGGAAAGTTGGCGCTGGGCGAAGGGGCCGGAGGGGGGGGGAAGAGGCTGCTTTGGCGTTCTCCCCCTCGGGGCTCCTGCCGGACCCCGCAAAGGCCCCCCTGGCTGGTTGGGGACCCGCTCCGGCCGAGGCGTTTGGCTGCGCGCTCTTGCCCGGCTCCTTCGCTGGAGAGACGACGGGGAGCTCCGCGCTAAGACCCACCTCTAGGCTCCCACCTTCCGCTGCAGAAAGAGCGAGACCCCCTCCCCATTGGATCAATGCCCGGGGTCCTCCTGGGGCCGCTTTCTCGCCCCTTGCAAAGTGCTGCTGGGGGCACCGCAGTCCCCGGTTCTCCTTTCGGAGTCTGCCGGGCGACCGTCTGCCAGAGGAGGAGGAGGAGGAATATTTCCTCCGGGTGTTGCGGGATTCGAACCCTGAGCAAATATTAGCCTGCCCAGCTCAGCCGCCTCTGCGCCGGAGCAGCAACCCAAGGTGTGTCTCCTGCTCGGAAACGTGGAGCCGCGGCAGCCACCAGTTGCGTCTGAAAGGGGCTTTTTGTACTCGCGGAAAGCGAAAGGATTTCCCGGGGGGAGCCGGCTGTCCTTCTCTTGCGGCCGCTTCCCCTTCAGACGAGGCCGAAAAGAAGCGCTGAAGTTCGGTTTTAATTCTTGGGCTATTAAAAGCCTAGGAAAGGGGGAAATGGGCGACTGCATTCGGTGGTTTAAATCCCCCCGCTGCCTTTGCTTGCATTGAAAGCAAGTGATAAATAAAAGCCATGGGAAACTCCTGGTGGAAAAGTTTTCACAAAGTTTCTTCTGTTGAAAGAGGCTGAAGGCCGTAGCCCTGGGGGAGCAGCCGTTGCATTTAATGTTCAGGGGAGAGTGATTGTCCTAAGGACTAGCGCTGGGATGCCTCAGTTTTGACATGTAAAACTAAAAGAGTCCAGCTGACTTTACCTGCTTCTCCTGACAGTCATATTCAGCTTTTCAATTCGGTCTTTGCATCACTTTAGATCAGTGTTTCTCAACCTTGGCAACTTGAAGATGTCCGGACTTCAACTCCCAGAATTCCCCAGCCAGCGAATGCTGGCTGGGGAATTCTGGGAGTTGAAGTCCGGACATCTTCAAGTTGCCAAGGTTGAGAAACACTGCTTTAGATCCTTTAACTGCACAGGTCTGAAACTAACTAAACACGCTACACAAGGAACACCAATATTTGGTTTCGCTGCTATGTTGTGTGTAAACAAGCACAACTTATTTAGAAGAAAATGCGGTCAGAGCAGATACACAAAAGACCAATTTGTTGGGTGTGAATAGGTACGTTCCCACCAGAATAAACACCAACAGTTAGGCTTAATTCCCCAAGACAACACAGTCTTAATTTGAGCGAATGTTGACGGGCAGTTATCCCCAGCGCTGGAAGGCAAACGTGGATTTCATTAATCAAGCCTGGCCAAACTTTTTAGGGTAGTGAAACTGGGCATCCAAGAGGCCGTAAATGCTATAAATATAAGAGGCACGGTGTAAATCTTAGCTTTGTGAAAAACCTTCTGCGGAACAGCTTGGAGAAAGGAGACAGTTCAGCTCCAGACAGAGCACAAATGTTTACTTTTTCACCAGGACATTGGAGAGAAAGAGAGAAAGGCAAACAGGGCCTTTTCCAGGATGAAACACGGGCTGGTCATTGGTCCATTCCTAAGGCGGGTTGGTTCAGCAGCTTTGCATTTCGCTGTCCAAGGCCTTATTTTGCAAAAAGAAGGAGGAGGAGGAGGAGGAGGAGGAGGAGGAGGAGGAGGAAGGGGGGGGGGCTTGGAAACATTTCCCCCCCCTCACCGCTTGTGATCTAATTCTCCACGCGGAGCTGGGAAGGTTATAACAGCCCCTTCCTTGTGCCGCCACTCAGCCGCACTGAAAGGAGCCATTCTGCAGGAATGCCTGTGTTTGCTCATAGGAGTACTAGCCATTAGTAAAGGTGGTGCAGATTCTAGCATCTTCCAGGGAGGTATTCCCCCGTGAGCGAGAAGGAGAGGCAGATGGCCGGGCCGTCCTTGAATACGGTCCAAACCGAAGCCTTTGGGGGGGCCTCCTCCGAGCAGAGCGTCTCCCCTCCGGATCCTTTTCTCCCGGCTGCAGCAGCAAAGACCGTGTCAGTTTTTATTTTTGTGAATGAAAGTAGAGAGGCAGGACAGAATTGGCCATGTAGGTCATTCACGAGAGTGGCAGTGATGATTAGGGAGGTCACTGAACTCCTTTGCAGGCGGGAACATGCGGCCACTCTATTCAGCCGCCACAGAATAGACGCGGAGATAAAAAAGCATTCAAATTTGCATTCGCATTCAGATAAAGATATAACTCGCTACGGTTGGTGCATGACAAGTAGCGGGCTAACTGCCTCGCTGCAGACAGAGCCAGGGGGACTGGGAAGGGACCCACGAGGGGCTGAGTTCCAGTGGTGGCCCACTACGCTTGTTTTCTAAAAAAACCTAAGAAAAATTACTTGGCTTCGCATGGAATGGATCTTTGCAGCTCCAAAACCGAAGGGCTGCTTGAGACAACTTGTTGCTAATTTGCAGTTATAAACAAAAGATACCAGGGCACCAAAGAGAACAGATGATACTCGCCTACACAGAGAGGAATTGTTTGCATCTCGTATTTATTTTAGCTGGGGATAATTGTGCCTACTTCCCAGGCTCTCTCTCTCCGCCTGGATTATATGACTTCGAAGAGCAATTAAAAATAATATTTGCTCTTTTAAAACCTACAGCACATTAACCCAGAGTAGCATTTCACAAGGGTTACAGCCAAAGGGGAAGAAATGGGGAAGAAGAAAGAGAAATGGTTTAAACCAGAGAGGTTTGAGCAGAATTCGGATAGCAGCTTCTCATTTGTGGCTAACTGCAGTTCTTAAATCTAAAGCTGTAGTGACGAACTAACTAGGACTTGTTTGAAATAAGGTCCGCCACGGGCAAATCCACAGGAGGGACATGAGAGGCAGGGAGCGTCTCCAAATCCAGTTTAGCTTCCTTAAGAGGCCTTTGCTTCTCACGAGTTCACTTTATTTCTAAGGTTAGTCGGCACCTGGCAAATCCGAATTATAGAATAACAAACAGAGTTGGAGGGGACCTTGGAGGTCTTCTAGTCCAACCCCTTGCTCGGGCAGGAAAGCCTGTGCCATTTTAGACAAGTGGCTGTCCAGTCCCTTCTTAAAAGCCTTCAGTGATGGAGCAGTCACAACTTCTGGAGGCAAGTTGTTAACTTGGTTAACTTCTGGTTAATTGTTCTGTCAAGAAATGTCTCCTTAGTTCTCTCCTTGATTGGTTTCCATCCGTTGCTTCCTGTCCTGCCTTCTGGTGCTTTGGAGAATAGGTGCCCCCCCTCCTCCTCTTTGTGCCAGCCCCTGTTCAAAATCACAAGTTTCGAATACGGATCCAGCAGGGTAAAAACCATGGTGGAGTGTGGCTCTAGCCTTGAGCAGTAGAATTGCTTTCGGATGTGGGGGGAACCCTCTTGGTGTAAGAGGTTACTTTTTGTAGGTAACTTCCACGCAGGCCACTGCAAGATTTTTATAATGCTGTCATTCTGATCTGACATTGTCCCGGGGGGTGGGTGGGGGACGGACACACACGGGGGGGTGGGGGTGGGGCTGTTCTCTTCCGCTTCCAATGCGTTCACGTGTCCTTTTAGCTTTTCTGCCTAGGAACCAGCGCGGAATGTTCCCCGATCTCCTCGTGTGCGTTTTGTTAATGGGAACAATTGATCTGTAGTATAAACATTTCAAGAAAAATTGTAATGACTGCTACGGTTTTATTTATCTTGCTTGGCATCGGTTTTCTTGCTTTAAACAGGATTATCCTGGCATTGTGATCAGGATTGTACCAGTTTGAATCGTGCTGCTGAGAAACGTGATGCCCACAAGATTCCTTATCTTGCCAATTCTAATGGTTTGTTGTTGTTTTTTTGGGTGGGTGAGAAAAGTCTTCTTTCTTTTTTAAAACAACAACAATAACAACAACGTTCAAGCCGTTTCTATTTCTATTTATGGTTCTTGGTGTTTCCCAGTCTGTAGTAGAAATGATCTTGTCATGGAACGATCTACCCGCAGAGATCTGGACCCTTCCCACTCTCTCGGCCTTCCGAAAAGCCACTAAAACCTGGCTGTTCCAGCAGGCCTGGGGCTGTGTTGACCCATGAATGAAGTCCAGCCCCCATCTAGGTTTGAGTGTATGGTGTGTTGCTTTTAAATCTGTTTTCGTTTTCCCCTATATTTTATTTTTTATTTTTCTCTTCTATTTGTAAGCTGCCCGGAGTCCTACCAGATTGGGCGGCATATAAATTTATTAAATTACAATTAATTACAATTACAAGTATTTGGAACAGATTTGGTGTGATTCCGTTAGTTGCACTTCAGTTTCCTTCGCAGGAGGCCTTGTTCAATGAAACATTCTCTCTCGTTCGAAAGAGTGGCAGTTTTGTGTGACACAAATGTGAAACGGTGCGTTTCCAACCCTTCGGCAGTTAGAATGTGGGAATCCACGTATGAATCAGTGCCTGGTGTGGTTAAGAAAAAGTGTGGACTCCTTTAGTGCTGTTTGAGTTCGGTGGTTTTCTTGCAGACGTTTCGTTACCCAACTAGGTAACGTCATCAGGGATCAACTCCTGAGTGTAAATGGCTTGTGTGAAGGTTCAGGGAAGCCTCTGGGGATGAGACCTTGGTTCTTATGGGGGGAAAAGGTTGAGAACTAGCAGGCTGTCCATTTCAATCTCTGCCCCAGCTGTTGGGAGGATGTGGGACACTCCAGTGATTTAGAGCAGGAGTCTCCAACCTGGGCAACTTTTAAGACTTGTGGACTTCAACTCCCAGAATTCCTCAGCCAGCTTCGGGATGAAAAAGGGGAAGCTTGCAACATGTCCGTCCAGAACGGATTTCGTCATTTGGGTAAAGGACTGGATTCTGCAAAGCTGATTAGGAGGCCCCAGAGCCAGGATGATAAACCTGTGGCACGCGTGCCCAACGTGGCACATGGAGCCATTTCACCTGGCATGCGCAGTCTCGGCCGTTCCTCTTCTGGGCTTCTGGTGTGCAAGTGCCAATCAGCTGTCCTTTGTGCCTGCGTCAGTGCTGGAAACCGGAAGAGCTGGGCTTCCATTTTCCGGTGTGAGCATGTGCGCCGGGCAGCTGATGGGCGCATGGACATGCGCGGCAGCAACTGGAGGTTAATTTTGGGGAGGGCGCATGCCCCCTGGGCAACTCCTCTTCCTGATGGCGGCCCAGACGAGCACACACGAAGTGTTCCCTTGTGGTGCCCAAAAGGTTCCCCATCACTTCCCCAGAGCTTGGAAGTTGTAAAAGGCAGAGGTTAGACGTAGCAGAGTTGGAAGAAAGGAAACGTTTAAACCAGTGTTTCTCAACCTTGTCAACTTGAAGATGTGTGGACTTCAACTCCCAGAATTCCCCAGCCAGCGAAGCATAGCTGGCTGGGGAATTCTGGGGATTGAAGTCCACAGGACTTAAAGTCGCCAAGGTTGAGAAACACTGTTTTAGACTGTAAAATCCTGCGCCGTACTTTTTTATCGACTTCATGTAATGTTGTTAGCAAATGTAACCTCAAATAGTGCCTTGGGGTTGCATATGAGAAATGATATTTAATCTCTTCACACAGAGCAGGTTGAAAAGTCACCTTCATCATCCATCGCTTGGTCCAAAGTCAATCCAGTTTTCAGTGTTGAGTTGGCTTAACCAGCACCTCAAAAAAGGCCATAAAATTGTGTCAGTCGTGTGGGTAGGCTTCATTACACTCATACTATAAAGCGAGGACCACCTGTAGCTGAAGGTTTTACTACTGGTAGGATAGTCATGGCACTTGGTTCCACCTCTGTAATGAATAGAGGCATCTTCTCAAACAACATCTGACCTCAGATTGATTTCTAGCTTAGCTACTTATGGTGAAGAATAGAGTAGAGCAGAACATATTTTTTTTATAAATTTTTATTTTTATTACACAGACAACACATACAGACAACAATAAAAAAACAAAAAACAAAACACACACAGATACAAAAAGAGCATCATCACCTACAGCATGTCGTTTGGTTACAGGTGTTTTAACATCCATATTCTCAAATAACATTTACCATCACAGATTTTTCATCCAGTATAACTAAATGCCTCACTTTCATTGTACAGTATACATTCAATTACGATTAGTATTATTTTTCCCCAATAAATCATAGTTCCCTTACATTCTTGATTATCTGTTTGATAACAGTATAATTTTATATAATCCCCATGTGAAAGAAAAGATTTTTTTTACCAACCATTTATATTTATATATCACTATTTCCATTATACATAATTCCACCAATCAACTATCAGGTATGCTTATGTTCATTGTTATCCTTGTACCTCATACCTTCAAACAGAAATATTTTTCAACAAAATATTCTAAATGGTCGCTACATATATATACCAATTTTTTAATTATTCCCTTATTAAAATTATTTATCAACAAGATATCATTATAATATGTTCTTAAGGTTATACATTATATCACCAATCCTCTATCAAGTATACATAAAATCGTTGTTATCCTTTTTAAAGCAAAAAATTCTAAAGTATTCAATTCATAGATATATCAGTTTTTCATTGTTAATTTATTTCACAGCATGATTGTGTTATCATTTAACTCCTTCAGTTAAAACATGAGTAAAACATTTTTCATTTCCAAGTTTTTCCCCCCAGCCACTGATAGAACAAGTCCCATATCTTATAAAATTGCTCGTCCTTATGATGAAGAATAGAGTAGAGTAGAGTAGAGTAGAGTAGAGTAGAGTAGAGTAGAGTAGAGTAGAGTAGAGTAGAGTAGAGTAGAGTAGAGTAGAACAGAACATTTTATTGGCCAAGTGTGATTGGACACACAAGGAATTTGTGTCTCTGGTGCATAGCTCCAGTCCTCTGTCTGGGTAACTGGAGTCCCTGTTGGTCAGCCAAGTCCTTCTTCTCAATCCTTCTTCTCTTGACTTCTCAACCTCTGTAATTTTAAGATGTGTGGACTGACTTCAAGCGCCCTGCTTAGGCACTCTGGGCAACCTTATTCAAATTCCCTCCCCCTTGGATGCCATTGGATCCTAAAAGAAGCCGTATCTGCGGTCTGAATCTGCTCTAATTTTATGGAGTTGCTTTCAGTTGTGGCTTAAGAATGTGAGCGAGACGCTTGGAAGGGTTTGCCCAACCATTTAATTTCACCCGACCCCTGTATTTAATCCTGAAAAGTGCCCTATTATTTCTTCTTAATGAAAGGCAATATATAAAACCAGGGAACGAAATCATACGATGCAGTTAGGAGTCCCAGCAGCTTCCGAGGGTGGAATAGTGGAAAATATGTCCTCTTATTCTTCACTTGGCATCCGACTCTTTCCATGAGGGAATTTGTCCTGGTTTTCGCCCCAAATCCTGGCCGTTTGGTCGGCTGCAGGAATGACTTCAGGGTCCGTTTTATGTTAGATCCAGGCACCAAGATTCAACCCCATCCGAACCGACGACGGTTTTAATCAGAGGCCTTGGTAAGGACACTTGACTGTCAGAAGAGGAAGAAAGGGGGAAATGTCCATGTTAACCTTGGTTATTTCAGGAGTTTCCTTCACGGGCTTTTAAGAAATATTTCCCATTTTATAGCAAGGGGAGACATTGTCATCTTCTTTGATTATCTGTCAAGGAGCCAATAAATCATTTGTAATGAACTAATGCACAGAGAGAGAGACAGAGAGAGAGAGAGAGAGAGAGAGAGGGAAAGGGAGAGAGAGGGAAAGGGAGAGAGAAGGAAAGAGGCAGAGAGGGAAAGAGAGAGGGAAAAAGAGGAGAGGGGGAGGGAGAGGGGGAGAGGGAAAAGGAGGGAGAGAGGGAAAGGGAAAGAGGAAAAAGGGAGAGGGAAGGAGATATAGAGAGAGCAAAAAGAGAAGGAAAGAGGGAGAGAGGGAGGGAAAAGGAGAGAGAAGGAGAGGGAGAGAGGAGAAGGGAGAAAGAGAGGAGAGAGAGAGAGAGAGGGAGGGAGGGAGGGAGGGAGAGAGAGAGAGAGAGAGAGAGAGAGAGAGGGGGGGGGAAAGGGAGAGAGAGGGAAAGGGAGAGAGAAGGAAAGAGGCAGAGAGGGAAAGAGAAAGGGAAAAAGAGGAGAGGGGGAGGGAGAGGGGGAGAGGGAAAAGGAGGGAGAGAGGGAAAGGGAAAGAGGAAAAAGGGAGAGGGAAGGAGATATAGAGAGAGCAAAAAGAGAAGGAAAGAGGGAGAGAGGGAGGGAAAAGGAGAGAGAAGGAGAGGGAGAGAGGAGAAGGGAGAAAGAGAGAGGAGAGAGAGAGAGGGAGGGAGGGAGGGAGGGAGGGAGAGAGAGAGAGAGAGAGAGAGAGAGAGAGAGAGAGATATCCTTTTTCAGTCAAAAAGAGTTCCAAGGCTAGGAGAGGAACTTATCCGCTTTTGGTTTCTGAGCTGGCAAACTTGTGGGTGTGACACAAACACACCTTGTGTGGCACAACACAAAGGGGGGGGGGGAAACCCGAGAGGAGATTGTGCACCTGGTGTTGTTGTTTCTCTGTGTATAAAACACAAGGATAGTAAGAGTGCCAACACAGGCGGACTTCCACTTAACAACAGTCCGTTTAGTGACCCTTCAAAGTGACGACGGTGCAGAAGAAAGTGACTTACGACCGTTGTGGTCACAGGATCAAAATCTGGAGGATTTGCCACAGGCTCGTATTTTTGAGAGTTTTATTTTATTTTATTTTTTAAAAGGGTATGGCAGGAGTTAGCCAGGGATCACCGAGGTAGCCGTCTGTCTCCGTGAAAGGAATTTTTCCGGGCGGTGTTACCTTATTCGCGGGGTGCCTGAATGCTGGGAGGAAATCAGGGGAGTCTCCTTTCTTGTCCCTTCCGCCATTTATCCGCTCACGGGAATTGAACCGCCGACCTCAGCGGTGCGCAGCCCAGCCCCTAACCACGGGAGCCACGACGGCCCCTCGACAGTTGCAGTGCCCGGGGGGGGTCACATGACTACAGAGCCGAGGTGGCGCAGTGGGTAGAGTGCAGTACTGCAGGCCACTTCAGCTGACTGCTATCTGCAGTTCAGCGGTTCAAATCTCACCGGCTCAAAGGTTGACTCAGCCTTCCATCCTTCCGAGGTGGGTGAAATGAGGACCCGGATTGTTGGGGGCGATATGCTGACTCTGTAAACCGCTTAGAGAGGGATGAAAGCCCTATGAAGCGGTATATAAGTCTAACTGCTATTGCTATTTTGGTGCCCTTCTGACAAGCAAAGTCAACGAAGACCCCAGATTCACTTCACATCCGTGTTACTAATTTAACAACCGCAGGGATTCGCTTAACAACTGTTGCACAAAATGAGGCAACAGGCGTTTCACTCAGCCACAAATATTTTGGGCTCAATTGTGCTCATAAGTTGAGGAATACCTGTATCAGTATAAGGACAAGCGTCTTATCCGGGTCTCACTTGTACAGAGGCAAATATCGGAGCAAGCCAGAAGATTTAGATTTAGATTGTTTATTTGTATGCCGCCCTTTTCCCTGGGGGGACTCAGGGCGGCTCACAATCAAAAGGAAGGGGGGGGACAGACTTTTACATATAAGACAGTACATGATTAAAACGCAACATTCATACCATTCGGTCGGGTTACAATCTTTAGCCCCAGGCCTGACGGGATAGCCAGATTCTAAGGGCTGTGTGGAAGGTCTGGAGGGTGGTGAGGGTACGAAGCTCCACGGGGAGATTGTTCCATTGGGTCGGGGCTACCACCGAGAAGGCTCTCCTCCGCGTGGTGGCCAGTCGGCATTGGCCAGCGGATGGAACTCGGAGAAGGCCTAAACGATGAGATCTAATGGGTCATGTGGAGGTGATCAGCAGTAGGCGGTCTCTCAAGAAGGAGACTTGGAAGAGTGGAAGGGAGACAGAAAATGACGGGGAAAGTGACTTGTGGGCAATTCCGTAGGAGACAAAGGAGACTTGCTGACGTGTTGAGAGATGTCCTGCCTGCTCCTCTGGGGCTGTGTTGAAAGCCAACTTGGCAACCGAGGCCCTCTCCTTCTCCACGGCTTGGATTTGGTGGGGCTGAATGTCAGCCACCAACTGAGAAACTCCCCCCCCTCATTTAAATTTATTCCTCTCTAACGGGGGGGGGGGAAATACTCTTCCACGGTGCCAAGAAAGGAACGTTCTTCCAACCCACTTTGTGATTTTGGTCTTCGTGATTGACACTCTGTTGTTGAAAAGCCTTCGCTGTTGGGTGCCTCTCAAACTTTCTCAACGTTGGCAACTTAAGAGCTTTAACTCTACGAGACGGAACGGGAAGGAGATCATTCAAGAGAGAAGCAACCTTGAGCCAAGGGAGGAATTTCCTGATAGTCAGAACAATCAATCAATGGAACTACCTGCCTCCAGAAGTTGTGGGCGCTCCACGACTGGAGGTTTTTAAGAAGAGCCTGGACAGCTCCTCGTCCTGAATGGCATAGGGCCTCCTGCCTGCGCAGGGGGTTGGACTAGAAGGCCTCCGAGGTCCCTGCCCAATCCTATGTTCTAAGATGTATGGACATCCGCTTAGGCCGGAGGTGGAGAATTCTCAGAGCTAAAGCCTCTCTTCAAAGTTAACACGGCTGAGCATTGGAGTTATAAAGCATAATGTACGTCCAGGGTAGTATCTCCAACGTAGCTGTCCCCGTACTGGCAATGCATTGTATGTACTCCCTTGGCTACAAATCATTTAAATCAGTGTTTCTCAACCTTGGTGACTTTAAGTCCTGTGGACTTCAACTCCCAGAATCCCCCAGCCAGCAGAGCTGGCTGGGGAATTCTGGGAGTTGAAGTCCACAGGACTTAAAGTCGCCAAGGTTGAGAAACACTGTGGTAGAAGAATGAGAGATGGGAAGAGTACCCATGGTCATTGATACATCGGCTACCACTCATATCCATGTCCTTCCTCTCCCCAGCTTTGTTCAGGGAAAGCTCAGGGCTCTACTTCATGTTTCCCAAAAGGCATCTAGATGTTGCTACCCCCTCTTAGTTGGAGGAGCGAGTTGATTCAGTCCCCTTCAGTCTGAATCACCCCTTTGAAGTGTTGCAGGGATACAAATCTTGGTTCTGGGCATTGTGTTCCAGCCGCAGTGGATTCAATCATCTGATTTTGATTGTCGCTCAGTAAACTGTTGGTATCTCTAGTAGGTTTGGCCATTGGAGGTGGTGAAACATAGTATGAGATTTCCTCGATCACGTGTTGAGTATACGCCTACTTGATGATCTGGCTGTAGCCTTGGTTCCCTACGTATTTTATCTTTCTTCAAACTAACGTTTGTCTCCCTCCCCTTTCTACAGTACACAACGGGGGCAACTTTGTTCAAACATTCAGGTTGAAAGTCCGGGGGGGGGGGGAATTTACTCTGTTTTGGTGAATTTCACTGTAATTTAGCAGTGGGAATCCAAGCCGCCTCCCGTGCTTGTTCAAATCGTTTCCCCAAACTGCAACTCTTGCTTGCAAGGAGGGTGAGAACATTTCTAGCCACGGTTGACGTGAGCAAGTTCAGGTCCCTTAGGAGAAAATGGCAAACGCTTCCAGAAGCCAATTGAGACTCTGTCCTGAAGCCTTTCACCGCAGTCTGTTTGCAAAGAAGAAGTCGTTCTTTCAAGAGAGCATGGCAAGGACTCTCGGCTCTGCCAGCTTGGCCCCCATGGCGACCAGGAAGAAGAGGAAACTTCCACAGAAAAGGTGTGGGTTTGGAGCGGGGGGGGGAAGTATTCAGGAGAGCTCTGAGGAATAATAATCAGCATAGGACTCAAAGGAAGTGAAAGGGAGGAGTAGAGGTCACAACACATAATTCAGGTACGAGAAAGTAATTCCCTCTGGCTTTTCACACATTTCCCCCCACCTCCCTCCTGTTTGGAGACTGGGCCTTTGTGAGATAGTGGCTCCAGAAGCCACACTTGGAAAAAAGATGTGTTGTCTTAGGAATACAGAGATTTAGGTGATTCTAATCCATTCTTAAGACTTTAAAAAAAAACACCTACAAGATGAAGGGGACTTTATGCTCTTGCGAAACATGTGGCAGAGTCTGGAAATAAGAAATTGGGCTTAGGAAAATATTCTTTGGGGGGAATGGCCAATCCTTTCACAGTACTGAAAAGCAGAAAGTAATATAGCTCCAGTGTCCTGTAGTCCACTCAGATGGATAGAAGTGTACAGATAGTTTTCAATTAAGGATATTTGGTTGCTCAGAGGCCATTCAAAGTTATGACGGACTTAGTAAATGTGTTTTTATTTTCCATTTTCATTTTGTACAGTCACATATATACTGTGCAGAACCGGGGCCATATAACATTAAACAATAAACACAGCCATTCCTCTTGTCAACAAAACCCCCCAAAATAAAGACCCAATGTACCTCTTCGACCCTCCATACATCCTTTCTTTCGCTCCCCTCCAACTTTCCCAGATGTGGAATTTTGATGACCGTTTAATGATCAGTATAACCTATTACTAATTCTGGGCTCATAGTTGTATGTTGAGGGCTACCAAGAACCTTCCCCCCCCCCAAAAAAAACCAATTTTCCTCTTGGCCTCTGTTGAGTGAATGCGACACCTCTTCAAGTGATATTGGTTCAATCTGGGTCATGTGTTTGTCTCAAAGCAAAGCATAACAATCGGATATGACTGATTATGTTGTTGTAATTCAGGCATAAAAGTAGAGGGAGAATACATAAATATAACGCCAATCCATTTTCCTGGGCTTTTATAGAACCTTACCTTACATCACACAGATGCAAAGTTCTCATTCGGCGGCATATAAATAAAATCAACAACAACAACAACAACAACAACATTCCCAGAGATCCCGTGTTTGAAAGACCAGTTTTCCCCCCCCCATGCAACTTTCCTGATCATCGCCCACCGCTGGATACCATACAACAGATGCCTAGAATCCTTGATCAGAATACAGGCAGGGCCCCAGCAGTTCTAATTTATGGTTTTGTTCTTCCAGAGAAAAAGTTGGAGGCTCAGAATGTAAGAGAACCGGGCTGTTTTAGTGCCCCTGTTGTGGTGCATCTCGCCCCCTTTTGAAGCTCCTGCTTTCTCTCGGCAGAGTTGTTTGAATTGTGTTTTGTGACTGCCTTGGTGTGGAGCTGTGGCCGCAGGGGGAGGCTTCCCAGGGCGAGTTTGATATTCAACATGATTGAGTGTTGCAACGTTGCCTCTGGTCACCAGGACAGCAAGAGCTGAGAGGAATGTGGGAGAAGGGAAGAGCTAAACCTTGGGCAAACTTCGTTGTTTAAGGCGGAACCTGCCGTCTTTCTCTCCCTCACTCTGGAGGGAAGGGTTTTCTTTCCTGCAGGTTTAACCCAGGCACGGCCTCCCTTTACGACCAGTGGCTTAGCAATCATTCAGAGTTACGGCAGATCTACTTGGGGAAAATACTTGGGGTTCTGACGGTTGGGCCCAAACCCAGCCCGGCCCCTGAAGAAACAGAACCTCCCTTGGTCACTCAGCAACATTTGAACAAAAGTTACTGCCATTTAGCAATAGCAATAGCAGTTAGACTTATATACCGCTTCATAGGGCTTTCAGCCCTCTCTAAGCGGTTTACAGAGTCAGCATATCGCCCCCACAATCTGGGTCCTCATTTCACCCACCTCGGAAGGATGGAAGGCTGAGTCAACCTTGAGCCGGTGAGATTTGAACTGCTGAACCACAGCTAGCAGTCAGCTGAAGTAGCCTGCAGTGCTGCACTCTAATCACTGTGCCACCTCCTGCAGCCCCCACATCAAAACCCGGCATTTATTTCCATTTTTTATTTTATTTTATGAAACGGGCTCATGGAGAGCCACAGGCTCGCTTAACAACCGCTGCAAAAAAAAAAAAGAGAGAAAAGGTTGTAAAATCAGGTCAGCCCCGGTGGGCGCCTTGATTTACGACTGTCATGAGTTATGGGCAGGCTCCATACGGGTCATAATTCAAGGACGCTGGCTGTGCACTGGCCCAAACCAGTTCTTCAAAAGTCAAAAGTCTACTTAACTTGGTTTCCTCGGTCTTGTGGAATTGTGCTTTGTTTGGAAAAAGTGGGGGGCCCTTAAGGGAACCGGTGGTGACCTTCACAACGATTGGCTCCCATCGCTGTTTTTCTCTATTATTCAGGGGTTTTTCTACCTCCCGCTTTTTCAGGAGGGAAGAAACGAGGTGAGGGTGGAAGAAGAACAGGAGGCCTTCCTCTTGTACAGTACAGGTAGTCCTCAAGTTACAACCACAATCGAGCCCAAAACCTAGGCAGCTGCCAGGGGAAGGTTCCTGCCACCATTACTACCGGTTCGGTGCCCGCAAATTTTTGCTCTGGGCGCGTGTGCGTTTGCACTGAAAACGGCCTGTGCATGCACACAACATTAAAAAAGGGAAAGAAACAACATTTTTTTCAATGAAGAGTGTTCTGCGCATGTGCAGAACGGAAAATGTACAGAAAACAGGCATGAAAATGAAGAGGCTGCCAAGGAGAGAACCGGTACAGCCACGTATCTGCCAGAGTTACTACCTATTCGGCCGAACCGCTCCGTACTGGTAGGAACTCACCTCTGGCGGCTATGTGAAGATATTTGTTAAGTGAGTTTTGCCCCCATTTTACCACTTTTCTTGCCACGGTTGTTAAGTGAATCATTGCATTTGTTAAGATAGAAACGCCGTTGTTAAGGGGACCCGGATTCCCCGTTGACTTTTTCTTGCAAAAGGGACACGGCAACCGTCATAAGTAGGAATCAGCTGCCAATCTGATGAATTTTGATCATGGGAACATGGGGAATCCTGCAGTGGTCGTAAGTGTGGATCTGGCAGCAGTCATGAGCCCCTATTTTCCATGCCATTGTAACTTCGAACGGTCATTGAACAAGCTGTTGTAAGTCAAGGACTACTTGTGAAAAGCTGCCTGGGTCTAGCCTTAGGGGGGGTGCTCTGCTCCGGAGGATTTGTGGGGGCGGAGAGCTTCCCTTTTTATCAGCTCTTTCTGTACAGGAAAAACTCTGCAAACTTGTCAAGCGTATAATCCACGTTTCATTTTAAAGGCCCTTTTCATCTCCTGCCCCCATGACGGCGCTAGGCAGGTAGCTGCAGGGATTTGAACCATCCAGCCTCCGAACGCAGCAGCGCAAGGGGGATGGCCAACGCATTAGACCAGGGGGTCTCCGAACTTGGGAAGTTTTAAGACTTGTGGACTTCAACTCCCATAATTCCCCAGTCATCATAACTTTCTCTCTTGTGATCCTTTCCTTCCTCTGCAAACTCTTAGATCAGAGGTATCCAAACTCGGGAAGTTTTAAGACTTGTGGACTTCAACTCCCAGAATTCCCCAGCCAGCATTCTGGGAGTTGAAGTCCACAAGT
This sequence comes from Thamnophis sirtalis, assembly GCF_051295495.1. Classification (NCBI taxonomy): domain Eukaryota; kingdom Metazoa; phylum Chordata; class Lepidosauria; order Squamata; family Natricidae; genus Thamnophis; species Thamnophis sirtalis. The sequence continues at coordinate 844,998 of NW_028261392.1, forward strand.
CTTAAAGTTGCCAAGTTTGGACAACTCTGCATTAGACAGAAAGAATCTCATTACAGGCAATCAAACACACACACACACACACACACACACACACACACACACACACACACACATACACACACGTGACGTAGCTACTACGCTCTGCTTTCTTCCCGGCTACTCGGCCTGAAGTCCCGGGCAGGGAGGGAGGGAGGGATGCAGATGCTTTGGCTTGGCCAGAGAATGCCACCAGATGGCACCAACTGACCTCTGAAATTCTAATAAAAAGATTGTAAAACTCCTGAAACTGTCTTAAAGTCGCCAAGTTTGAAGACCTCTGCTCAAAGGTCTTCTCCAGAACCCCAATTCGAAAGCATCGTTCTTTGGCTCTCCCCCTTCCTCATGGTCCACCTCTCATGCACGACTACGGAGGAATCCACGGCTTTCACTATTAGTCAGAATAATAAGATGAGAACAGCAGAAATGAGAAAGATTTACTCCAGTTTGGATTGAAACGAATATCCCCAAAAGTCGGAGAGAAGTCCTTCTCCTTGCAATCACAGAAACCGAACAGGTAGCCTCTTGGCTTTTATGCCAGAGTCGCACATGGATTGGAGGGTTGACTGGCTCGGCTTGGAGAAATTTCCTATTCCCCACCCACCCACTCCTCTACTAAAAAAATAAAATAAAATACAGGAAACCTCCCTTCCCCTCTTTTAAAATCAAATGCCTCCTTGTCTCACAGCCTATTTTGGCTCCCTTATGCCGTGTAGGTGGTCTTGGTTTAACATCAAGGATAGCAGAGTGGTCAGCTGCTCCGAAGGGTCTGCTAGGAAAGAGGTCCTGGAAGGTGACTGTGGAATATTATTTGAGGTTCTTGAGGTGGTCCTAACGTCTCCGAGGTCTGTTCTGACCCTTGCATTCAAGTGCAGGAATCATGGGGGCTCTTTCTAAAAAGCAGCAAGATTTCTACGAAGAAGGCCGTGTCGTCTGTCCGCTCTCCAACAAAGAGGACTCTCTTTAACCAGTCTTTCAATATCTCAGGGGTTGCCACCAAGAAGAGGGACTCAACCTATTCTCCAAAGCACCAGAAGGCGGCAGGACAAGAAGCAATGGATGGAAACTAATCAAGGAGGGAAGCAACTCAGAACTAAGGAGAAATTTCCTGGCAGTGAGAACAATTAATCAGTGGAACAGAAGTTGCCTCCAGAAGTTGTGAATGCCCCAACACTGGAAGTCTTTCAGAAGAGATTGGATAATCCTTTGTCTGAAATGGTGTAGGGTTTCCTGCCTAGGCAGGGGGTTGGACTAGAAGACCTCCTAAAAACTATGATTGTGGGAAGAAGGGAGGGAGGAAAAGGAAGGAAGGAAGGAAGGAAGGAAGGAAGGAAGGAAGGAAGGAAGGAAGGAAGGAAGGAAGGAAGGAAGGAAGGAACCTTGTTAGAGGGAGATCAAGTCTGCAACTATGGAGGAATTTCCTGACAGTGAGAACAATTAACCAGTGGAACAACTTGCCTCTAGAAGTTGTGAATGCCCCATCACTGGAAGTCTTTAAGAAGAGATTGGACAACCATTTGTCTGGAATGATGTAGGGTTTCCTGCCTAGGCAGGGGGTTGGACTAGAAGACCTGGTTTTGGTGGCTTTTTGGAAGGCCACGAGGGTGGGAAGGGTTCGGATCTCTGCTGGCAGCTCGTTCCACAGAGCCGGAGCAGCTACAGAAAAGGCTCTCCCCTGAGAGGTCGCCAGCTGGCATTGTCCGGTCGACGGCACCCGGAGGAGGCCTAGCCTATGGGTTCTTATCGGACGTTGGGAGGTGTGTAGCAGGAGACGGTCTCTCACATATCCAGGTCCAATGCCATGTAGGGCTTTAAAGGTGAACACCAGCACTTTGTAGCGCGTCCGGAGACCAATAGGGAGCCAGTGCAGCTCGCGGAGGATAGGTGTAACATGGGTGTACCGAGGTACACCCGATATCGCTCGCGCGGCTGCATTCTGGCCCAACTGTAGTCTCCGAACACTCTTCAAGGGCAGCCCCATGTAGAGTGCGTGGCAGCAATCGAGCCTTGAGGGCATGAGTGACCTTGGCAAACTCCGTGTTGCAGCTACATGGCAGGAAATATAATTCCCAGCCGTTTCCACACTTGGAGGCAAGAAGGAAGAGTCAAAAACACCGTTTTAATTAGCCCCCAAATAGGAGGCCCTTGTGTTCCGGGGGAATGGAATGTGTTGTGTCCCACATCTTTACCTGGCACACAAAGGCTGGGACGTTGTGTACTTTCCACAGAGGTTCCCCAAAACAGGCAGCCGTGGGTGGGAAGGAGGAGAGGAGTGGTGGGAATTGGGGATTTCTTCCATTCAGAGGTGGAGTTTGCTTTAAGAACACCACCGAGAACCGCCCTGCTGGAGGTTTTATTGGTCTCCCTCCTGAGTCTCGAAAAACAAGGATTTCTTTTTTTGGAAAAAATAATAATAATAATATTCCCAGCAAATAATGACCACTGTATTGCAGTTAGCAAATTAGTAAACCTTGCAAAGGGCTAAAAGGAAAAGGATCCGCGTGAGAAGATGTGTGAAATTTGACGTATGACTAAACGGAATATTTAGAGCAGTGTTTCTCAACCTTGGCGACTTTAAGTCCTGTGGACTTCAACTCCCAGAATCCCCCAGCCAGCATAGCTGGCTGGGGGATTCTGGGAGTTGAAGTCCACAGGACTTAAAGTCGCCAAGGTTGAGAAACACTGATTTAGAGAATGGAATGGAATTTGTTCCCTTGGTGCAAAAGAGGCCGGGCTAGAACTGGGATGGTGAGCCTATAGCACACCTGCCACAGGTGGCATTCACAGCCCTCAGCTCCACCGTGTATGCGCCTGTGCCTCTCACCAGCCAGCTGGTTTTCGGGTCTCTGCGGTGCATGTGGAAGATGCGAGGGGCCGTGGGCGCACACACAGAGGGCAGGGTGCATTGCGTGATGGGTGTGGGCAAACGTCCCAAGGACAAAAATTTTAGCCGTCATCGGACTAGAAGACCCTCAACGTCGCCCCCCAACTCCGTTACTCTGTTCTCTCTGTGATGAATGAAAAGCTTTTAACTATGTGAGTGAAGCTGTTTGTTATGAGAAACTCTTTTCTCCCCCATTTTGTGTTCATGACGAAGACGGTGACTAACAAGGGAGGCGTTGAGGAAGCAGAAACAAAGATCGGAATGATTCAAGTAGGACTTTCACCGAGGACTTTCACTGAGAAAGAACATGTCTGTGGAAATCCACCCAATATTATATATTTGTGTGAAGTGCTGATGGATGAGCTCTGGGCCTCTTTGCGTTTTCCGTCTGTGTCCCTACTTGAATAGCTAGAAAACGCCGTGCTTGGTAGGGAGGACTCAGGGCAGATTTCATCTGAGCATTTCTACAAGTATGAAGTCCAGCCCATCCATGAAATAGACACTTTTCTCCAATCTAGAAATGGACTGGAAGTCTAAGGGAAAGTTAATTTTGGAGAAGGAGGTGGTGGAGAAGGAAATCATCCTTGGTGTTCTCTGAACTTGATTTGTCTCCTTGCAGACGTTTCGTTACCCAGCTAGGTAACACCATCAGTGTTAGAAGAGAATGGAGAGGAGGAAGAGGAGGTTGAAGTCATCCTTGGGGCTCCCTAAGTTCGGTTGTTTTCTTGCAGGTGATTCACGTAACATCATCAGTGCTAGTTAGTGCTAGTACTAGTTGGATTTCTTTCTTTTTTTTCCATTCAAGGTTTTTTATTTTTTAATACAAATTATACATTTTATAGGAACAAAGAGTTGCTCGAGTCTTTTCCTTTACATCCTCTCGATTCCATAGTCCTTTTTACATCATAGTTTTGTTTCCACTTTCAGCCAAAATATTCTCTTCCATTATTTTTCTTCTTTATACATAAACAATATCTTCAATTTCCCCTACAAAGTTACATCAAATCTTCATTTCTTATTTTCTCCATTGGTCTATTTGGCTATAAACAGCATACATCCTCTTATTCGATTTAAGCATAAAGAACATTTCTAGTACTAGTTGGATCTCTTAGTGTTATTTCCTTGAAAACATAAATTGCAAGCACCTCAGGCTCTCATCTTAAACCAGAAATACTTTTATTATTGAAAATTATCTTCAATCAAGGAGTTAAGTCACCCAGCAATAGCTAAACCGAATGTACATAAAAATGTAGCATTTTTAATTGAGTGCGGAAAAGTGCATCTAATGGTAGAATCCCCCTTTTGTGCAATTAGAAGGGCATTGAGGTAGCACACGGGCACAGAAAATCGTTATGTGGACATTGGCACGTTGTAACCGCTTGAGTGGAAAGCCAAAATCACAGGGAAAAAAGGATTTTTGGGAGGCTGAGAGCTACGGGCATACTAACCGGTCTCTGTTTCTCAGCGGCTGGGTTTTAATCACTTACGAGGCTGAAGCCCAGTTCTTGAGTTTGTAGCCCAATGTCTCATTCAACCAGCTTATAATTCTTTGGGTTGTGCAAAGCAACTGAATTACTTCATTAACTTTACTTCGGTTAACCACGAATGAGTGTGTTGGGCGAACAAAGCCATTGAAGTTGAAATGCCATTGCTGGTAAACAGATGCTGAATCATCACAAGAGGGGGAGTAACCAAGATTTTGGTTACTCAAATTTTAGGTAGCTTTCTTTCTCTCTCTCCCTTCCTTTCTCTCTCTCTTTCTTTTTCTTCTTTCTCTTTTTCCCTCTCTTTTTCTCTCTTTCTCTTCTCTCTCTCCCTCCCTCCCTCCCCCCTCTTCCTTCCTTCCTTCCTTCCTTCCTTCCTTCCTTCCTTCCTTCCTTCCTTCCTTCCTTCCTTCTTTCCTCAAACCTTGGAGTGTATGAATTTTAACTCCCCTTGAAATTATTTGTCTCCCCTCTTTATCATGACTTTTGATAGCACCAAGCTTTGGACTCTGTCGTTGTTTGCCCAGAGATTATCATTGAGAGTCCAAGGCAAAATGTAAACGAGACATTTCTTAAAAGACAGGAAATTGGGAAATTGGGGTTGTTGAAACTGGGATGGAGCAGAAAAGTAACAGAAAGGAAGGATCAGAAGAGATGGTGGCCTAAGAAATAATTGAAGACGCTGCTTACCATTGAGGTAAACTCCACAAAAATGCACACTTGCGAATAAAACATGGATATGCCTATACCACCAGCTAGGATTCAAGGGTAATTCTAGATTCCAGAATAACGAATAGAAAGGACTCAGCTCTAAAGCTGCACATGGGATGATCCTGCACTAAGGAATGGAAGCAGAGGTCCGTGGAGTTCAGATTCAGAATGGGAAAAGGTGCTACAGATCCAACGTTGGTCTGTTCCCAAAACACCTTTTTTTTGGTCAAGTTGTCCACTTCTGAAGAAAGAAGGAAGACACCCGAAGTCAATTCCCAACATCCCCTTCCTGGGTCAAGATGTGGTGATTAGGAGGGCTGCTCACTCCTGAACAAACCGGATTCTCCAGACAGTCTTATTCTCTTGGACTTTTGAGACATTTCTCTTGAGGCAAACGGATATATAAATTTGATACATAAATAAATACATATACATTTCTTTATGTCTATGGAGATTCTCAATCATTCGGGTCATGGTTGTCCCAAAGGTGCTTTTTCCCCCCAAAAGACAACTGGACTTTCTTGGGAGTGAAACATTTTCAAAGGAAAAAAACCCAAGAAAATCCAATTGTCTTTTGGAATAAAATCACCCTTGAAGGCCTCAGGGCTTCGGGTTCATTGTGGTCTTCTGAATTGGAAGTGTAATTTCTGCACTATTGAGATTGTCCTCCCACCTGGATGACAGATTCTAGAAAGGAATAAAAGGGGAACATTTTGATAGTCAAGATTTACGGGCCGCTCGTAAGCTTTTCAGCATATGTAGGGTGAATGGGTGCAGTTCTCCAGAGATTTCACTCAAGGTCTCAACGCCAACCAGCTTATCGGTGCGCTGATGTTCTTTCTTATGAACTGGTGTTCGCCTTCTTCAGAAGGAGATTTGCATGGAAACCAAAGGGCTTATTATCATAAAGAAGTTATGCTGTGTTCAGAGAAAACCTCTTAGTCCTTGGCATAAGGAACCTGTTCATATTTTAAATCTTCCCGCTGTTTTCCCTTTGATTCCATCTCATTTTTATTATGTTCTGCTGTTGATTTTGGGTTCATTATTTCTTGTGCCTAGGCAAGCATAAAAGCAGCGTTATGTACTCAAGCCACAATGAGATTACATGTTTTTGGAATGAATGGGAATGATGGAAAGCTGGAAAAAAGAAAACCAGGCCAAGTTTTGGAGGGCTTTTATGCTTCTTAAAAGTTCTTTTTCACTTGCTGGGGGAAAAAAAAACATTGTAGGCTATCTGGGCCCTGCAACCGATGCTGATTTTCAGTCGTTGTGCAGTGGAGAGTAAACTTCACACTGAAACTAGGACGGTTGTAGCTGGAATGACAATTAATGTGCACTGAGCATAATCCCAGTTGGAAGCTGGGCTTTGAATGGAGTTGAGCCCCCTGGCTCTTTCTCTCTCCTGGCCCCCTTTTCCTGGTTTGGCCCTAGATGTTGGCTCTGGACGGTGGTGGCTTCCGTTTTAATTAGCTTGCCAAGCAAAAGTTTGGTCTTTGTGCCCTTTGTTGGAGGATCCAAAGGTTGTTCTTGTTTTTCTCCCCCAATGAAGCCTTTTGGGGGGCTGCAGCATCCTGCATTTTCATCCCGAGATGTTGGAGGCCAGCTGTCCGTTTTAAGGGAAGATTTAATCTGAGGGGGGCCACAAAAGGACAGGGAGACCCATAAGAATGGAGAACATTTATCTGCAGAGTTGCTAGAAAAACCCTTTTGCAAAGTGGCAGAGCAAGCAAGCATGTTAATCACGTTTTGAGGGCTGAAAAATTGAGGAGGGATGGTAGGTGCTAAATCTTGTCTCCAACCATTATGCGAGGCTTCCAGTGCTGGCTTTGGAAACGGAGTTTAAGAACAACGGGGGCCTTTCTAAGCGCAGAGCGTGGCCAGCCACACAAATGTGCCCCTTTAGCACTCTTTGGAAATGTTGTGTCAGGCCACTAACAGGCACAACGTGAGAGGAAAACTCCCAATGGATGTTTTAAAATTAATATCTGTTACGGCCCGCTTGATTTCTGTGCCACGTTTCAATGGCATCAGCAAACATTTGGATCCTTCCATGCATTTGGCCCAGGGGCCTCAGGTGTGGGGAAGAATGGCAGCAGACTTCACTCTTGGCCGTACTTTTCCATGAGTGTCTGCAATTGGTCCACTCACCTGGACACACCTGGAAGGTAGGTCTCCCAACACCCCCTTTCCATCCCTCCTCACAGGCCGAGGATTGCTTGGAAGAGGGGCTTTTGAGGAGAACTTCAGGGAAGGCTCCGCGGGGTATAAAACTTCTCAGGACTCTTGACAACGCACCCACGAAATCATAAGGGTTCACACCTGTCGTTTGGCCAACCTACTGATATAAAGTCCCAGAGGTGCTTTTTTCAAGAGGCAGCTGGATTTTCTGCTCTCCATGGACATCTACTAATAGGAGGTGTGCAGAGATACTTACAAAATGCTCCAGGAGCCAAAACTGGAACTGTTGATTGTGTTGCTGTGGCTTAAGTCTGATCCAATCTAATTTGTTGTCTCTTGAGTTAGTATGGAAGATTAGCACAGGAAAATACACAGCTTTCTTCTTATTATTTTTTTTTCCAGAGAAATGTTTGCAGGCAACCTGTAATCTCCTGGGAGGAGAATGTTATGATCCTCAGTGCAGAGACGTTCAAATGTGTTGAGCATTGTTCTTCCACTGTTTCACTTCCACTGAAACTGGGGCAAAGGGCTGCCTATCTTGGAAAACCTCGTGTAAAACACAGGATCCAAGTGTGTCCAGAGGTGGAATTTCAGGAAGTGGTGAATGAAAAACAAGCAAACGATGTCCCACTTGTAATTAAGCAGTGATACTATTTAGCATATTGCCATTGGGATGTTAGGCCGGGATCCTTACGACATATTAGCCTGGTAACTGTGAAATTCTTAATCAGTTTGGTAGATCACGGGATTTCTGGAATGCATGCAAGAGAGACCCTTATGGGGAGGGAAGATGTTCCTGTATCCCTGAGAATCATGTTCAATTATGCTGCAAATGTTCCACAGATCAATCCTGGAAAGGAAAAGCCATTTATAGAATAGAAGAGAGGAAATAGCAAGCAGAGGAATGAGGAAGGGGACGATGGAGCAGATCTTAGGAACAGGTGGGGAAGATGGAGGGGAGGTGCAGTGTGTACAGGTTTGGCTAATAAGAGCTTTAAAAATCCAGATAAGGCCTGAAGTGAGAAGCAAAATGAGCAGATTCAAGGGTAACAGAATAGCAGAATTGGAAGGGACCTTGGAGGTCTTCTAGTCCAGCCCCCCCTGCTCAGGCAGGAAACCGTACACCATTTCTGACAAATGACTGTCCAGTCTCTTCTTGAAAGCCTCCAGTGATGGATCACCCACAACTTCTGGAGGCAACTTCTGCCCCACTGATTGTTGATTGTTCTAAAAAAGCAGTCAAAAGATTTCTTGGACACCAGTAGCTAGCGATAAAGAAAAATCGTGAAAAATCATTTGGAGTGAACCTCACCTACATACTGATCTTTATCCTGTGGCATGATTGGACTGTCCTGGAAAATAACTGCCTATGTGGTTCCTAAGAATCAACATGGACATGATAGCAATAGCAGTTAGACTTATATACCGCTTCCTAGGGCTTTCAGCCCTCTCTAAGCGGTTTACAGAGTCAGCCTATCGCCCCCAACAACAATCCGGGTCCTCATTTCACCCACCTCGGAAGGATGAAAGGCTGAGTCAACCTTGAGCCGGTGAGACTTGAACAGCCGAACTGCAAAACTGCAGTCAGCTGAAGTAGCCTGCAGTGCTGCATTTAACCACTGCGCCACCTCGGCTCTTATGATGATACATAATTGGTCAATGTTCTTATGTTGCTACACAATCAATGCTACTGTATAATCTGATTTAATGTATCTCAATGGCTCAAGAACCTGATTATCTTTTTCTTAAAATATCTTTCCTGCAGATGATTTAAGAAGGGAAACGGGTTTCCTCGAAGAGTTGGTGGTTGGAAGTGGCGATACAGTTGAACTTCAGTGCAATACTCCGGACTCACCTGTATCTCTCCTCTGGTATAAAGACGGCGTTGGGATTTCGCCTACCAACCGGACTCACATTGGTCCAAAACTGTTGAGGATTATAAGTGTGTCCTACAATGATTCAGGCCGATACAGCTGCAAGAAGAGGCATTCGGTGGAAATGCTCAGGAACTTCACGGTCCGAGTTACAGGTGAGTCAGTAGCAATGAAGGAGAATATTTGCAACTCAAGGTTGAAATGAGGGCCCCCTGGTGCTCTCTGAGCTTGGTGGTTTTCTTGCAGATGTTTTATGACCCAACTAGGGAACATTGTCAATGTTAGAAGAGTGGGGAGGAAGGGAGGAGGAGGAAGGATGGACTGTGGGGTCCTTGGTGCTCTCTGCGCTTGGTGGTTTTCTTGCAGATGTTTTATGACTCAAACTAATTAACATCATAACTAGCTAGCAACATCAGCATTGATGATGTTACCTAGTTTGGGTCATGAAACATCTGCAAGAAATCCACCCTCAGGTGAGTCACTCATGTCAGTCTAATGTCTCTTTAGTTGTGCCATTGGAGGGCCACCAATGTTTGAATTCAAACTCAGGTCTTAGTCAACGTTTGCCTTCAATAAGGGATCCCCGGTGACTCTTAGAATGGCTCTCCATATCCGGAGCCAGAGGAGGACCATTCAATCGGGTCTTTGATGGTCTTTCAATGGAACATTTGGATCCCCCTCCTCTTCCAACTTGCTATTGAGGCAACCTGTCTTTCCCTGCCAGGGTGGTCTATATGAAAGACCCCTCAGTCTTTCTAGCTAATTAACATTTCACATGTCCCGTGGCCGGAGTGCCTGCCTTCATCCTGGCAAGATTCAGGACTCTGCCATCTACGTTTAGGAGAGGAGACACAATAACATCTGAATACAGGATCCGTTGTGGCTGTGCCAGCTGGAGATATGGAGCCTGTTATGCCTCTTCTGTTGTGATGCCCTTTTTTCTGTTGCTTCACACACAGATTTAATAGCCTCCTCAATGCTAAATTATCCTGGCAGGTTTGATGAAGGGAAAGTTTGCCTCTTATTGACGGATTTGACTGGAGAAAAATGCACAATTGGTATTGCTTTACAGGGAGAAGGCTTCCAAGTCGTTAAATATTTACACTTGTTCAATCCGGCTGCATCACAGTTCAGATTAACCAGTTCCCTTCCCTCTTTGTGAATCTTAATCCTTCCATTGTTTCACTTTGTGTATGGCGCTTCTTGCTGCTAAGTCTGGGTTCCTTTTGACAGCCAGGTTTTGACAGTAAATAGAGGTTATTGCCGTTCCTTATGTTCGCACAAGTCTCTTGATCCTACTTAAAGGCTTGTTTTGGAAGAGTTTTACCCCAGCGATGTGAGTTGGTACTTTGGTCAAATTCTGCTTTGATCGAAAGGATTAATATACAGATTTCTTGCACGCTCTCGGATAAAGTCGGTTTTTTTTCTTTGGGTGACAGTAGAATGCACTTCTTTTTATTGATTGAATGCTTTTTAGGAAGTAAAGGAGCAAAGACAAAGAAATGGGCAGGATTGGAATGGAATTACATCGATTTCATTTTCGTTTGTATTTATTGATTAGATTTTTAACCAACGTCTCCTCCAAGAATTCAAAATAGTAGCCTTTCCTTCCTCCTCATTTCTCTTTGGGAGATGGGCTGGGTTTGAGGAAGGATGGCCTCTGGTGAGCTTCAAGGCTGGGGGCGTGATTTGGGTGGGGTCTCCCCTCTGTTAGCCCAACAAACGCACCCTGTACCACATGGGTTAATGGGGTAATTCTCCTTTGCATCTGTAATATTTCAGCATATTAAAAAGCAGCATCCAGGAGCCACTTTTGGAAATGAGAGCATACTCTGCGCCCGGAGTTTCACATTATGCACCCTTGAATTCTAAGCTGAAATGAGTTAAATTTAAACTTACGTTCATGCAGGTCGTGGAATGCACTCCCTGCCATGGAAGGAGGGCAAAAGGGATTCAGGGTAGTTAATAGCAGTTAGACTTATATACCGCTTCCTAGGGCTTTCAGCCCTCTCTAAGCGGTTTACAGAGTCAGCATATCGCCCCCAACAACAATCCGGGTCCTCATTTCACCCACCTCGGAAGGATGGAAGGCTGAGTCAACCCTGAGCCGGTGAGATTTGAACCGCTGAACTGCAGATAACAGTCAGCTGGAGTGGCCGGCAGTACAGCACTCTAACCACTGCGCCACCTCGGCTCTTGTTGTGTGAACATGTCATTGGAATCCTCTTGTTTTATTCCCATTGCAACCCAGCAGGGATCATAAAGATATCCCACATGAGCACAGGCAAACCAAACATTCTCCAAGATACCCTATATTTGTACATACAAACCGGTTATTTTGTTAACCTAATTTTAAGACTGTAGAGTTCATGATATTTCAAGCATTCTTTCATTTGTTTACCAGGGCAAGGCATTTTAATACGTTGTTCTGGAGGTCATGTAAATAATTATAGGGTAGTTTATTAATTTTATTAACTTGTCCATAACCTGATGCAAATAGCTTGAATAAGAAAAGTTTGAGTCTAATTGCCAAGAAACAGTGTGAATCAAACTCTTTTTTTTTTAAATTCTGCACATTTTTAAAAAGCTTCTTCAAAATCTACATGATGCAAAGTAAGATAAGAAAGTCATGTTACCCTCCCCAAAAGTATTTACCTGGTATTTTAAGTAGATGACCCCATAATGAAAACTCTTCATCATGGTAAGAGGGTCAACATTATATATTTCTATTAGTGTTTCTGTTTACAACTTATATTATTGGGCCAGTATTGAGACTGATCACCAACCCAGCAAATTCTCCCGTGCGTCTTAGGAATTCAGTCTGATTAGATTAAAACTTGAGTTCTGAACTTCTTTATTCCATGAGCTCATTTTTCTCTGAACTGATTGAAAATACTCCTGTGAAATAAAAGGAGGGTATTTCACACTGTCAATTCCCCCAGAAGCTAAATTCAGTCTAATCAGATTTTTTTCTTTCCTCAAACACTTAGAAGGTACCTGGCTCATCGGAATACTTCTTCTTCCTTCAATTGCATTAAAATGGAATAAAGTCATGCTGCAGGCTTTCCTGCCTAAGCAGGGGGTTGGACTAGAAGACCTCCAAGGTCCCTTCCAACTCTGTTATTCTGTTCTATTCAAATTTAACAGCTGGGAATGAGTCCTTAAGGATTTGCATTCCAAGTGAAAACAAAAAGCTGAAAAAAGAAACAAAACTTTTAATATACATAACTAAGAAAACCATTGCTACCATCCAGTGACATGAATCGGAATAGACTCCAAATGATAAAATATCGAGGTAGTACATGGACTTTAAAGGGAGAATAACTAAGCCTCGTAGTTCAAAACAAACCCTTCCTGCATTCTTTCATAGATGTGAGGTTGTTTAATTTCCCTTTCTCTTACATCTTCTTATCCTTCAGAAAATGGCACGGCATCTTGAATGTAAGGTTTATGAATTGAGGTAGGCCAAAGTTAAGCCCAAGTTAAGCCATGTTTCTCTGCATTAAACCGCATTGGGCGGGCGACCGGAGGGCGGTTGAAGGGAACGGGGCTCCTCTGTTTATGAACGAAGAGGCAGAAAGGATGAACAGGCACAGATACACTTCAGTTCCTTATTGAGACGAACGACTGGGCCCCCGCATTGCATGTTCAGGCCAAGAGGGATTGGAAGCGGAGCAACCGGTAGCTTAATAGATTTGGTAAATGGTGCGAGACAAACCGGGAGCCAAATCCCATTGTTGCCGCTGAAGGGAGAAGATTTATACAATCTGAAGAGAAACCAAACTCGGAGTGGGAAGCAGAAATATGTGTCTCTATTTGCAACCCCACCATTTCTTCAGAGCCCAAAGTCCCTTCAGCCCCGTCGCTTAAAGGAGGAGGGAGAGGCAGCATCCGGAGGGCTGAAGTCTCCGCAGGGGACTCGCAGCCCTCAACAGCCTTGAGGTCAGGACTGCAGCCTCAACCTTGACTCGTGTCAAAGCCCAACTTGATTGTTGCAGGCAGCCAAACCACCTTTGTGGACACATCTAAGGATCCTCCTTAGGCATCTCACATGTAGGCTCCAAGATGCCCCCCACCCACCTTGCTTATTCAGGAAACAGGTTTTCTGCTGGGTCTGGCTGGATGTAAGGCAGCCCTGTAGTAGCGGAGGTGAGGTTTTATGGTAGATCACCCAAGTTTACCTTCAGCCAGCCAACGTTGGGGCTGGGCTGGGATTGGTGCTTCAGAATCACAGAGCTGGAAGGGGCCTCGGAGGTCTTCTAGTCCAACCCCTGCTCAAGCAGGAAACCCCATACCACCTCAGGCAAATGTTTCCTTTCTAAACATTTAAAACGTCTTGCAGAAGGTCAGAAGGAAATGAAGGAGGACATTTGCAAACAGGCTGCTTCCCCTTGGCCTGAGCATTGCCCTCCGAGACGGAGTGAGGAAGGTTGGCTTCCCTGGAGAATCCCTCAATTTGCCACTGGTACCAACAGCTCTACATTTGCATAATCTGCTTTTAATGAATCTCCTTGGCTTCGTTAAATAGGTCGGTATAAATGATTGTGGATCCTTGAAAAGTCATAGGTGAACAAGCAGCTTTGGGACTGTAAATAAAAGCTCCCACCCACCCATTTCATTGAAGAGGCTGCTTCAAAGCAGGGTTGGACATGGAAACATACAATCATATCCCCCCCACCCCCAAAATCATGTTTTACTGATGCATCCTGTATCTCACGTAATGTTTGAAGGATCAAATTAATATTTAACACACAGTAGTTGTTTAATGTGGAGTTAAAGGACCCTCTTGGTTTAATTTTCAACTTTTAAAACTCCTCCATCTGAGTCCCTAGGGGCATTTAAAAGGGGGGGGGACAAATAGATAATCCATTTCCTTGGGTGTATCCTGTCTCAGAACACCCATTGTCCATCCATCTCTAATCTCCAGGAAAGAAAGAGTGATAGCAATAGCAGTAGACTTATATACCGCTTCATAGGCCTTTCAGGCCTCTCTAAGCGGTTTACAGAGAGTCAGCATATTGCCCCCAACAACAATCTGGGTCCTCATTTTACCCACCTCGGAAGGATGGAAGGCTGAGTCAACCCTGAGCCGGTGAGATTTGAACTGCTGACCTGCTGATCTAGCAGTAGCCTGCAGTGCTGCATTTAACCACTGCGCCACCTTGGCGAGCAGGTCAATAATGGGGTTATTTTAGGAGTCACAACTGCCCAACTGATGTCCCACCACTCTTTTACAACCCTGCGCAACGTACACCTGGAAAAAAAAACCCCATCATCTACATTTTGATGCCTTGCATGGTGTTTCCCAGCTGGGATGACTTCTACTCATGCGGACTTTACTTCCCAGAATTCCACACTTGGGATGGCCAGTGCTGAGAACTCTGGGAGTTGAAGTCCAGCCAGCGAGAACTTCCACCAGTTGGGAACCCTTGCGCATATACCTAGACAACCTGGTTCATAAATTAATCCTGCCCACCCAGGACGAGGGGGTTTCCCGTGGGGACTTATGGCCCTTTGGGTTAAAGGCTTCTTTGGTCCTAACTCATGGGTTCACACATCCGTCAGCAGAAACCTCAGGGAAGTCTGCCTTCCCTCTTCTTTCCACATTGCTCCGTGCCAAAACTACATTGAGTCGCTCATGATTTGCCTGACTCCAGCAAAAGTAAAACAGGAATGGGAAAATAGGCACCAGGGACAGAACAAAGACGCTGAAGCCGAGTGGGACAATCCCAGGATCTTAGAGGTGAGAGATAGCAGGGTGGCCTCCCATAAGATGTACTCAGGTCTTGATTTAATCACTTTATCAGCTCCGTGGGGGGAGGGCTCTTTGTTTTCACAGATTTCTCCATCTTCTTGAGAAATTCTCTCAGCGGAGAGAATGAGTGATGTCCCAAAATCTACTGAATTTTGTTTTTTTTCCAAATCTTTAGGGCAGCCATATTCAGAATAACAGAATAAGAGCTTGAAGGGACCTTGGAGGTCTTCTAGTCCAACCCCCTGTTCAAGCAGGAGATCCATTTTCAGACAAATGGTTGTCCGGTTTCTCCTTAAAAGCCTCCGTTGAAGGAGGACTCGCCAGTTCTGGAGGCCAACCGTTTCACTGATTAATTATTCCAACTGTTGAGAAATTTCTCTTTTGCTCTAGCTTGGCTCTCTCTTTAATGATCTTCCACCCGTTAGTCGCTTAATTAAAATTCTTTTGTCTTACGCCAACTGCCACTGTAACTCTTCCAAAGCACATCGCAGCAAAATTGTACCGTCATTCAAAAGGAGCCACAGGAAGGACTGATGAGAAGGTTCACAGGTCTGGGTTCTGGAACCACCGGAGGCTCCTCTCTTTCCTCTTGAAACATGATCTCTGCGGAGAGTAAACCTCTCTGGTGCATTACAAATCAAACATTACACTACATGGGGAAAACAAAAGGAGGAAACGTATAGTCCCAGGCAAAAGAACAGAATATTAAAAGCTGCCCTGTCTAGGTTAACAAATCTCCTTTTTTGGTAGCATCAGGGTCCAAAGCTGGGAGTTCCCCAGGAACTTTAAGTACATCTTAATGAATCTTCAGTTGCTTCAGCGTCTAAATTACTCCTTTCAAACCGAAGAAAATAATGCTTAATTAAAAAATGCTCCGTGGAAGCCTTTCTAGGGTGTATGACCTAATGCAACTGTGATCGTGCAGAGAGGAGAGAGAGAGAGAAAAGAAACTCTATATAATATATTGCTGACACGCCTTTCCTAGGAACGCTGAGGTTTCTTAATAAAGATTTCCAAAGCCTCCGTAAGCAAACAGGCTCACAGGTTCTCCAAAGGCAGAAAAAAGAGCTTCAGATTGAAATCAGCCCAGAGGGTTGGATGGAGCATCCTGGATTTCCATTTGCAGGGAATTCTAATGCTTTTTCTTCATGAAAAGAATGTTTGTGCTGAACGCGGACAAAAAAAACCCCTCCACCCTATTTAAAAACGACTTTAGCTTATTCCACATTTGGAAAGCCAAATCACTACAATATGCTAACCAAAAGGAAAGTATCTCAATGAACAACTTGGGAGTTAGAATGCTTATAACAGTGTTTCTCAAGCTTGGCGACTTTAAGTCCTGTGGACCTCAACTCCCAGAATTCCCCAGCCAGCATAGCTGGCTGGGGAATTCTGGGAGTTGAAGTCCACAGGACTTAAAGCCGCCAAGCTTGAGAAACACTGGCTTATAATTTTGACGTAATTTTGCCGTGCCTCATTTGATTCTGTTCTTTTGTAGGTTGGTCTTCTAAGCTGGGAGAGGCAGGTGGGGGTCTCCCATTGTGCAGCAAAAGAGGATTTTTAGGGGAATCAAAAAATAAAAATGAAATCGGTGTGGAAAGAACGTGGTGGGCTGATTTGAACCCCGAATGGAAGCATTTCTGTCTAATCTTGCTTCAGAAGCAAAGGGGCCCTCTAAGACACAGGCCAGGGAAGGCCAGAACATAAAATATAGGGTTGGAATTGACCTTGGAGGTCTTCTAATCCAGTGGTTCTTAACCTGGGTGATATTGCCCCCCCCCGGGGGCAATTTCATTTTTCAGGGGGGGAGGGCGATGAAACGAAAAGGGGCAACGCGGGGGCGAAGGAACGGAAGGGGGGGCGATATGGGGGCGATGGAGCGAGAAGTTTTGGGGGACACTTTTTTCGTACAGTGAACCGCTGTATATCTGTCGTACGAAAACATCAGATCGCTCGATATTAGTGGATTGAACTGTGTTTTAAAATGTTCCTCCAGCTAGCTTCAGTACAGAACACCGTATGTATGTGAATATGCATCGCTCATCTTCATGCGCGTTGCGCAGCGGCCTCTATCACTTCACCCATACAGTGGTGCGCCATTGGCCAGAATGGGCAGTGATGGAGGGACGAGCGCTTCTTTCGAAACATCGCCCTGTGATGTCAGCTGTAAAGTCAACATAACTGTTGAAACTAGGTTTATCGACGTCCACACGTGTTTTATAGGGTTCCAGTGTGTCGAAAATTTAATTTGCAGTTAGTGCCCTTCATTTCGAAGACCTCTCAACATGGCCCAGAAGAGGAAGTGTCGCCAATATTCGACGGAATACCTAAAATTGGGATTCATTCCATCTCCTTCCAACGTAAGAGCCGAGGTGGCGCAGTGGTTAGGGTGCAGTACTGCAGGCCACTTCAGCTGACTGCTATCTGCAGTTCAGCGGTTCTAATCTCACCGGCTCAAGGTTGACTCAGCCTTCCATCCTTCCGAGGTGGGTGAAATGAGGACCCAGACTGTGGGGGTGATATGCTGACTCTGTAAACCGCTTAGAGAGGGCTGAAAGCCCTATGAAGTGGTATATAAGTCTAACTGCTATTGCTATTGCTATTGCTATTGCTATTGCTATTGCTATTGCTATTGCTATCTATCTATCTATCTATCTATCTATCTATCTATCTATCTATCTATCTTTATATATATCTCTATCCGTCTGTCTGTCTGTCTGTCTGTCTGTCTGTCTGTCTGTCTATCTATCTATCTATCTATCTATCTATCTATCTATCTATCTATCATCTATCTATCTATCTATCGGATTGTTGGGGGCGATATGCTGACTCTGTAAACCGCTTAGAGAGGGCTGAAAGCCCTATGAAGCGGTATATAAGTCCACTGCTATTGCTATTGCTATAACGTGCAGCTTCCGTTTTGTCTTCTCTGTGAGAAAACATTTTCAAATGAAGCGATGAAGCCTTCCCAACTGAAAGGCCATTTAGGTAAGAATTCATTCGGATAAAGCCGACAAACCGCTATTGTTTTTCCAATCCTTAAAGGCCCAGTTTGAGGGTCGCAGCACTGTTGAGAAGTTCTTTGGGGAAAAGTCACTCAACGCCGACAAGGGGCTCGTTTGTTCCTATGAAGTATCTTTGTTGATAGCAAAATGTGGCAAACCTCACACTATCGGAGAAACACTGATTTTTACCAGCAGTGAAACGGATTGTTGTCACCATGCTGGGGCCCAGCACAAGCACTTTCACGCAGTCGATTCCTTTGAGCAATGACACCGTATCAAAAAGAATGGATGAAACGGCTGCTGAAGAGGAAGAAAGGCTTATGGACACCTTGAAAAGTACAGAATTCGTGATGCAGGCTGATGAGTCAACGATTCGCGAAAATGAAACCTTGTTATTGGCTTATGTCCATTTCATCAACGGAAATGAAGAGATCGGGGAAGATCGGGAGCCGAGGTGGCGCAGTGGTTAGGGTGCAGTACTGCAGGCCACTTCAGCTGACTGTTATCTGCAGTTCAGCGGTTCTAATCTCACCGGCTCAGGGTTGACTCAGCCTTCCATCCTTCCGAGGTGGGTGAAATGAGGACCCAGATTGTTGGGGGCAATATGCTGACTCTGTAAACCGCTTAGAGAGGGCTGAAAGCCCTATGAAGCGGTATATAAGTCTAACTGCTCTTGCTATTGCTAAGTGTTATTTGCTCCAAATTTAGCCACCGACACAAAAGATTCTTCAATATTTAAAAGGGTTGAAGAGTTTTTTTAATGAGAAAAACATCCCTTTGATAAACGTCATGGCATGTGCAACCGACGGAGCTGCACCCATGGTTGGACGATATCGCGGATTTCTTTTTTTTTTTTTTTTTTAATTTTTTTTTTATATATAGTTTTTATTAAACATTATCTTTAAAAAACAGAAAAACACAATACAGCGACATAAATACAACGACATAAACAAGACAAATCATACATAACAATATAAAGTAAAACATACAGATACAGATACCGTTTTAAACATACAACCCCCCTCCCCCCCACGGTGACAGTCATTCACAGCCCAGTTTTTCTTTCTTTCCTCAATTATTAGATCTCTAAGCCACATCTTCTCATTGCAAGATTCAGGGATCTATTACAGTACTTATGTTAACTTTCCCCATTTTAAGTCCCTGCTGTTCTCCTAGTCGCCCACATATACCATAGGTTCCAGCTAAGATAATGTTCTGTTTCTCCTTTGTCCCTCAGCCAACCCGTCATTCTATCCATTTCTGCACATTCGTAGATCTTTTTAATTAATGCGTCTTCCGACGATATCGCGGATTTCAAGCTCATCTAAAATCGGTTGTACCTGGAGTTATGGCTGTCCATGGCCTCGTTCATAGACAGCACCTTGTCTCAAAAAAATTGAGTGGCCGTATGCACGAGTCTATACGTTAACGTCATTAATGCTGTGAATAAAATTAAGTCGAATGCTTTGAATAGCAATAACAATAGCAATAGCAGTTAGACTTATATACCGCTTCATAGGGCTTTCAGCCCTCTCTAAGCGGTTTACAGAGTCAGCATATCGCCCCCAACAACAATCCGGGTCCTCATTTCACCCACCTCGGAAGGATGGAAGGCTGAGTCAACCCTGAGCCGGTGAGATTAGAACCGCTGAACTGCTGAACTAGCAGTCAGCTGAAGTGGCCTGCAGTACTGCACTCTACCCACTGTGCCACCTCGGCTCTACCGAACTTGGAAAAGTTGAACAACCAACTTTTTCACAAGCTTTGTGAAGAAAATGATGAGGGGTTTGAACGTTTCCTTTTGCACACCGAAGTAAGGTGGCTTTCAAAAGGGAAGTGTTTGCGGCCATTCCACGAACTTTTTGACACACTTGACGAATTTCTTGAATCCCTTGATCCAAGTCTAAGCAGTTCCCTTAAACTTCGGCGTCTGGATGTAGCTTATCTCGCTGAAGTTTTTGGCAAGCTGAATGAACGTAAAGCTGCAAGGAGATAAAATCAATTTTCTTAAGGCCAAAGGAGCAATCTGCTCATTTATTTCCAAATTGGGCCTCCTTGCAAGCAATATGAGTCGCCAGGAGCTGTATCAGTTCCCGAGCCTTGGTAATGAACGTCAACTCCAGGCAGAAGATTGGGACGTTTTTTGCTGCCACTTGAAGCAACTAAGAGAAGATACGGAAACCAGATTCTAGGATCTGATAAATCTGGAAGTGCCCACTTGGGTGCTAAATCCTTGCACAACTTCATCCCAAACTGCAAGAGCCACTGACGGATCTGAAATACAACTGTGAAGCCCAATCACATTTTCAGAGTTACGGCTGAGAAGCTTTTGGGGTGAAAATGAGGAAGACTTACCCAATATTGTGGGAGGAAGTTAAGTTGCTTCTTTTAGCCTTTCCTTCCACTTACTTAGTCGAGAGGGGCTCCAGCGCCGTCCAACAGATCCTTTCTAAGTCAAGGAACATGTTGAAGATCACTGAGCGTGGCGATTTAAGAATGAGATGAACAAAAATGGTTCCAGATGACAAGAAATTGGCGTCAGCTCACCAAGCTCAAGGGAGCCATTGATGTTCCTTTTTTTTTGCTTTTTGTATACATACATTTTCTTCGTTAATAATTGTCCCAGCTCTTATCCTTGTATTTGCTTGCATTGGATTTCAGGCTCCAGTTTGAGTTTTCGGCTTCGTTTTCGAATTCTTGTTGTGCTCTGTAAAACATTTTGTGTGTCTCTTTGTATTGTACTTTTTTAGCGTGCACTCCAGTTCGATATTATATTTTCTCGGTTTTATGGTTTAAATTTTTTTTGTTGTGCTCTTTGTGTAAACTTTTTGGATATGTATGTATGTATGTATGTATGTATGTATATATCTATATCTATATCATCTATATCTATATCTATATCATCTATATCTATATCTATATCTATATCTATATCTATATCTATATCTATATCTATATCTATATCTATATCTATATCTATATCTATATCTATATCTATATCTATATCTATATCTATATCATCTATATCTATCTCTCTATCTATCTCTCTATCATCTATCTATCTATCTATCTATCTATCTATCTATCTATCTATCTATCTATTTATCTATCATCTATCTATCTATCTATCTATCTATCTATCTATCTATCTATCTATCTATCTATCTATCTATCTATCTATCTATCTATCTATCTATCTATCTATATCAACCCCCGGTATGCCCAAATATGGGAGGAGGCATACTGCTTCCATTCTCTGTCTATTGGCTCGTCACAAGAGACCATCCAGACAGAAACCCAATATTTTTTTACTGTTGCCTTTGTTACATTTGTGTTGTATTTGTGCTGATAAATATCCCAGTATCCCAGTAAGGGTATGGCTAGCTGATGAGAGCTAAATAGCTTGAAATAGATCTATACTAGTCTCCCTTTATTTATTTATCAGCACAAATAAAAAAAAACACACACACACAAACACACACACAACAAACACACACACACACACATATATGTATATATATATAGATATATATTTTGTATTTGTGCTGATAAATAAATAAAGGGAGACTAGTATAGATCTATTTCAAGCTATTTAGCTCTCATCAGCTAGCCATACCCTTACTGGGATTCGAACCATATTTGGTTATACCAGGGGTTGTGACACTATATATATGTGTGTGTGTGTGTGTGTGTGTGTGTGTGTGTGTGTGTATATGTGTATATGTGTATATGTGTATATGTGTATGTATAATGTATATGTACACGTATATAGATAATTTCTTCAGTTTAAGGCATTAAACTGAAGGCTCTGATTTTTGTTGCTTTCCTTCTGTAAAAAATTTCTTGGTGTCTTTTTAACCATTTTTACAGTGTGCATAAATATATATTTTCCTTTCAGAGTTTTCGTCTTGAAATTCTTAGTTCCTGCATTGCGGTTTGTTCTTACGCCCTTTTTATATTTCTTTTTGCGTCTTAAAATTCACTTGTAATTAAATCATTAAACGTTACTGGTTTTTTTTCGGGCATTTCATTTTCTTGCAATTGAATTTTGTTTTCAGTGGTCATTGCATCTAAGTGTCTTGAATAAATAAGATAATAATGAAATACGTGTATCACGAAGTTTGGGAGTGAAGTGATGAGTGGCATCAGAATTTTTCACACAGTTGAGATATGGGAAAAAGACTTGAAATAAATTATTTGCATCGATAGGCCCTGATGACAATTTTAAAGAAAACAAAAAAATGTGTTTGCATAAATTGAAGAATTATTTCCCTGTGTTGTGATTGAGTGGTTATTTTGGGGGACAGGGGTGATGATAACTTCCTCAATGGCTCAAGGGGGCGATTCTTTCAAAAAGGTTGAGAACCACTGTTCTCGTCTAACTCCTGCTTGAGGACCACCCTGTGCTTTAAATCCATTTTTGGTGACATTTTGTATCTTGGCCATGTCTGGAGACGGGCGATGAGGCCATGAAGAAAATAAAGCTTCATGGAGAAGATCCTTTTTTAATTGAGAAAATATTTGCTGAGGTCCCACGAATTCTATGTTCTGATGATTGCAAAAGTATATTCAGGAACTTATTTTCAGAAACAATTCTCACCTGTTTTTCTTTCCATTTCAAGAGTCCCCATCATCGGGTGATGACGAAGATGATGATGATGATGAAGAAGATGACGACTCTGAAGACAGAGGTAAACTTCATGAAGAGAAGCTTGATAGAGCCAGCGTTGATAAAGGCTCGTCCTGAATCGGATCCTTCCAAGGGGGCATTTTCTGTTTTCCTCTGTTGGGAGTTCCTGTGTGTTAAGACCAAGTCTGTGGGGCTGATTTTCAGCCCCTGGGAGAAAATAGTTGCTCAGAAGGAACATCCAAAGAGAGATTAGAACCACCTTCTTCTCTCCTTCAAGTTCCTTCTTCCTTTGGGAAAAGGATGGATGGATGGATGGAAGGAAGGAAGGAAAGGAGGGAGGGAGGAAGGAGGAGATGGCAGGTGGATGGATAGAAATGAAGGGGAAGGAAGAAGGAAGGAAGATAGATGGCAGGTGGGTGGGTGGATGGATGGAAAGGAGAGAAAGAGGGAGGGAGGAAGAAAGGAAGGGCACAAAGGAGAAGACGAATAGTAAGCAAACAGTTATGAGTTGGTAAGGCCACCACAGTTTACAACAACCCCTCTGGGTCTCTCGATTTGTGTTGCCTTCCATTTTGCAAGACCTGAGTGTCGATAAAGTTGTGAGTCTTTCTTTTTAACAGACCAAATTTTAAAACGACCCCACAGTTTGTAAACAGAGTTTGAATGACTTTTTTTTTTAAAAAACTTTGCCAAATATAAAATAATCCACTTCCAATGTGTAGAAAGGTTTCCCTTCTTTCCTCTCCCCCACCCGTTGCAGGCCTGTGAGTAGCTAATCGGCTGGAGTTTCAGCTTTGAGAAACAGGTGAGCCCCTTGGCTGCACCTGGCAAGCTGCCTGTCCCCCCTCCCTTGGAAGGGGGCTGTTGGAGAAGCCAATATGTCCTGTGATCTACAGGAGGAAATCAACGTGGGGTGTGTGTGTGTGTGTGTGTGTGTGTGTGTGTGTGTGTGTGTGTGAAGGCTTTGGAGCTGGGAAAAGCCGAATAGCCCAGTTAGCCTCTCCTTCCCTTCTCCGGCTTTTCTTTTATTAGCAATAGCAGTAGACTTATATACCGCTTCATAGGCCTTCAGGCCTCTCTAAGCGGTTTACAGAGAGTCAGCATATTGCCCCCAACAATCTGGGTCCTCATTTTACCCACCTCGGAAGGATGGAAGGCTGAGTCAACCCTGAGCCGGTGAGATTTGAACCGCTGACCTGCTGATCTAGCAGTAGCCTGCAGTGCTGCATTTAACCACTGCGCCACCTTGGCTCTTTTCTGCTTCTTATTCATTCCCTTGTCATCAGGGGAAAGGAAGCCATTCATTATGCAACTTCAAGGCATGTGGATTTCAACTCCCAGAATTCCCCAGCCAGCTGGGTGGGGTATTCTGGGAGTTGAAGTCCACATGAACTTAAAAGTGACCAAGGTTGAGAAAAACTGCATTAGGCAAAGAGCTCTTTTAAAAAAAAAAGTTTCATTTTTAAAATATTAGCAGAATGTCGGGCAGCCTTAGTTCTGGACAAAGGTTCATCGCTTAACGATAAGCGTTTGCAAAACTGGAGAGAAAAGGCACCGTCTGTTATTGTGGTCTCTCTTGCACCTGAAAAGACAGATTGGTTTCCCAGTACAAACACCCCTTTAAAGAGTGCAAGCGTAAAATCTCAGAGTAAAAGGCCTTCTAGGGGATGAGTTAAAACAGTGTTTCTCAACCTTGGCCACTTGAAGATGTCCGGACTTCAACTCCTAGAATTCCCCAGCCAGCGAATGCTGGCTGGGGAATTCTGGGAGTTGAAGTCCGGACATCTTCAAGTTGACAAGGTTGAGAAACACTGTCCTAACCACTGCTGGGGAATTCTGGGAGTTGAAGTCCGGACATCTTCAAGTTGCCAAGGTTGAGAAACACTGAGTTAAAACAAGTGAGATGGGGTGCTTTGCAAAATTCAGGCTGCTGTGCAATGACTTGGTACAGCTAGACTGAATGATTGCAGAGTCATATATTACACATGTGTGCAGTTTATTGCATGTACAACATGTAGCAACATGACCTAAAGCTTCAGGCTGAAGGTTGGTGTGGATTAGCAAAAAACCGTGTGCGTAAATCCAGTGATGGCAAGTGCTGACCCAACTATTTGTGGTAATCAAGGAAGCTGTTCTTGCTACATTGGCGCCTGTTACAAGTTGGCCAACTGGTCATCCGTAAAATTTCTTCAGGGACACTCTTAGAATTAAATACTTTTCGTTCTCTTGGTTGATTGTCCTCAGTTTCCTTGAGCTCTGTAGGTTGATTTGTCCTCAGTTTCCATAGGTTTCTCGAGCTCTGTAGATGGACAAGTTGGGAAGTTTGGAAACTGTTTGGGGAAATGTAGTAAAGGAAAAATGGGAAGAGGAGGCTCTCGGGAGAAACAATTCACTCTCCCCCTGAAACCTTGTCATTTGATAAAGCAGGTTTGACAGCCTGATGTTGAGGTGGCTGAAGGCCACATCCAAATTCTGGATTGTTTTAGAAGAAGATTTTGGAAGGAGATTGCTTTCCTATCTTCCTCGAACATTTTCTAGCTCATCTAAGAAGTGTTCTCACCGAGTGTTTTCCTTATCTTAGTCATCCTCTCTCTCTGCGTGGTCTTCTCCACTGTTTGCTGAACATCTACAGATGTTCTAGGTGCTTTGTCTTGTCTTGCCTTTCCTGTAGGCTCCAGGTCCACAGGAAGGCTCCTTTCAGAAAGCATCGGTTGCGTGGTCCTACATTCTCAGCCGCAGATGGCATTTCGTGTTATTTTTGGGCCGGAGACAGACTGCCCAGATGTCTCTGTGTGGTCAGCACTTTGCCCAGCCGGCAAAACTAATCTTCCTGGCTTTGTGCTCATTGTCGGGATGAAGCCTGGCATTGCCTGATTTGTTCTCTGAAGCCACCATCCCATGAAATCGCTTTGGGTCTGTGCTCTGAATTGGCTCCTAATTGGCAAATCCCACAGCGAGATCCCTTGCCAGTAATTATAGCTGCCCCAAACATTTCCTTTGTTGGGACTGTTGGAGCCAACTCAGCAGATTCGCTGCCCTCTTCAGCCGGCGGCTCCACCCCAGGACCTTTTGACCGCAGGAAGCTCACCTCCCCTGTCCATGATCTGAGACTCAGCTTTGATCCCCCAGGGATGTTGAAGGGGCTTTCAGCACAAATGCCTTATCAGAAGACTTCATGCTAGGACAAGGCATGGTCAGCCTCCTGGTGGTTAGGGACCATATATTCAACAGACTAACAGAATAACAGAGTCGGAAGGGACCCTGAAGGTCTTCTATGCCAACTCCCTGCTCAAGAAGGAAACCCTACACCATTCTGGACAAGTGGCCGTCTGGTCTGTTCTTGAAAGCCTCCATTGATGGAGCCTTCCCAACCCCTGGAGGCAACCCATCCCTCTGGTTAATTGTTCTCTAGGAAAACTGTCAATAAATGTAATAATTTGTTGGCAATAACAAAGCCAATAGCTCTTTATTTATTGTATTTCTCCTTTGTGGGCAGTTTTGGAGTTTGTATTGAGCAAATTTAAGTGACTTTAGTGCCCGTCTTCCCTCAAGAGGAGAGAAAACCGACGCTTGATTTTTAACAATAGTGGGTAGAGGGATTATTGAAGTATAAAAACAGGATTTGTGAGCCAACGTAGCTGTTCACCAAACTTCACCCTTCCTGGCGTGGGCAAGGCAATTATACAACCTGCCCCACCCACTTTCATTTCCTTGGTGCACCAGCAATGCAACGGTGTCTTCTCTGGATGTGCTGACTTGTCTTTCTTCCTCTGGCCAATTCTCTACTTGAGGGAACTTTCTCTTCACCCATTTGTTTGTGCCAACACCAGAAAGAAAAAAAGCCAGCTTATTTCCTGTGATTTTGGCTTTGCAATCCTCTCAAAGGTGCTTCTCCAAAAGGCAACTGGACTTTATTGGTCTTTTTCTTTGAAAACCTTTCACTTCAGTCAGAATTGAAGGGAGAGAAGCTCCCCCAAGATGGGCTCCGGCACCAGCCCGAAACCTCTGGTCTTGGTGACCGACCCAGATTGAATCCTGCAGAACTGAAGAAGCTTCTTGGATGAGAAGCAAAATGTTTTCAAAGAAAAAAATCCAAGAAAGCCCAGTTGCCTTTTGGAAAAGCTCCTGTGAGGCAACCATGACCTGGATGGTTGAGACTCTCCATAGACATTTGGCTTTTCAAGTGGCTAGGAGTGCATCCACTCAACCTGTTCTTCTCATCTTCATCCTATGCTTAATCCTATGCCTACTGCCAATTGCCAAGGTGGCGCAGTGGTTAAATGCAGCACTGCAGGCTACTGCTAGATCAGCAGGTCAGCGGTTCAAATCTCACCGGCTCAGGGTTGACTCAGCCTTCCATCCTTCCGAGGTGGGTAAAATGAGGACCCAGATTGTTGGGGGCAATATGCTGACTCTCTGTAAACCGCTTAGAGAGGCCTGAAAGGCCTATGAAGCGGTATATAAGTCTACTGCTATTGCTATTGCAATTACCTCCACTAGACCGATACAATCACATAGATTAGGCCTCCTCCGAATTCCATCATCCAGCCAGTGTCGACTGGCAACTACCCGGAGGAGAGCCTTCTCGGTGGCTGCTCCGACCCTCTGGAACGAACTCCCTGTGGAGATTCGGACCCTCACCACCCTCCAGGCCTTCCGCGCTGCCCTAAAGATCTGGCTGTCCCGGCTGGCCTGGGGTTAAGATTCTGACCCCACTCGAATTGTGTGACTGTTGTGTTTCTTTTAATATGTTGTATTGTCCTTATATTGGAAATTGTTTGTCCTTCCCCCCCCTTTTTTTGAACTGTGAGCCGCCCTGAGTCCCCCCAGGGAAAAGGGCGGCATACAAATAAAGGGAAAATAAATAAATAAATAAATAAATAAATAAATAAATAAATAAATAAACAAACAAACAAACACATGGAGAGATCATTTCACCCCAAGGATGGGCAACATGTAGTCCTCCAAACCTCCACCAACCTTCAGTTTTGATTAGGCTGCCTAGGACTGCTGAAGGCTGCTCTTCAGTTAAGTTTAGGCAGCCATCCCAGATATAGGAAGCTGGTGGAGATACGTAAGACCCCCCTGCACCTCACTAGTCCTTCTCAGCTGACGCCTCTCGTTCTGCTTTGTATTTGCAGTTGCTCCTTATTGGACCCATCTTGAGAGAATGGAGAAGAAGCTTTTGGCAGTACCAGCTGCCAATACTGTCCGTTTCCGGTGCCCGGCGGCTGGCAAACCACTTCCTTCCATATACTGGCTGAAAAATGGCAAAGAATTCAAAGGAGAGCACCGCATTGGAGGCATTAAAGTAGGTCCTCATTCGTGGGTGGGATTTGATGGCCACCCATCTTGCTTACTCAGCCCCTAAGGAGCTGCCCATTTTCCCCTCTCTGATGGAAAAGCCTTTTAGGATAAATAAGCGTACCCCACCCCCAATTTGCTTATTGAAACTCATTAAGCTGCTTTGAGGTTATTCTTGAAATGAACCAGATGCTTTGGAAGCTTGTAAATTGGACCCAGAGGTTACACCAGTAACAAGTGTTGATGTAGAAAGAATCTATTTAAGGAGCATGTACAGAGGAACCTCACATGTCAGTTCTAGAAAAAGGATGTTCTTGCTACGTCGTTTCCTGAAGGACCAAGGGAAGCTTCTACTGGCCTTTTCCCTTTTTTTTCCAGCTGCGTCACCAGCAGTGGAGCCTCGTCATGGAGAGCGTTGTTCCGTCAGACCGAGGCAACTACACCTGTGTGGTCCAGAACAAATACGGTGTCATCTGGCATACTTACCTACTGGACGTTCTTGGTAAGTGTTGCTTTAAGACTTCGCGCCCAAGATCCATGCGGTGCCACTTGGTATCCACAGAATGGAAGCTGTTCCCCATCTGTCCCAAACGACAGATCCTCTTATGGGAAAGAAGGAATTCCCCCGGGCTGCCCCACTTCTAAAGTTGGAAAAGCAGTTGGGAAGTAGATTTGCTGAATTGAAGGGAACCAGTAGGATAGTTTCCCTTCAGGCTCGGGTTTCAGAATTTAGAGCAGTGTTTCTCAACCTTGGCGACTTTAATAGGTTATAATATACAGTTTGGGTTGCTTTGTTTACCATCCCTTCCTCCTGTTATAACACCACCTTATTTTCCCTTTCTTTTCTCCCTTCCTCCCTTCTCTACTTTCTTCCTTCCTCCTCTCCTTCCCCTTCCTTCTTCCTGTACCTTTCTCCTACTCCTGCTCTTCCTCTTCTCCTTCCTACCCTCTCTCCTCCTCTTTCTCTCCTTTCCATCCTCCTCTCCTTACCTCTTTCTTTCCACCCTCTCTCCCTTCTCTACTTTCTTCCTTCCTCCTCTCCTTCCCCTTCCTTCTTCCCTTACCTCTCCCTTACTTCTACTCTTCCTCTTTCCCTTCCTACCCTCCTCTCCTTCTCTTTCTCTCCTTTCCATCCTCCTCTCCTTACCTCTTTCTTTTCACCCTCTCTCCCTTCTCTACTTTCTTCCTTCCTCCTCTCCTTCCCCTTCCTCTTGTTCTGTAAACCTTTTGTTTAAATTATTACTTCTGTAGAAAGAAGTGGCTTTTTTTTTAATTGCCTGGATAAAGGAAGCTGGATGGGAAATATCTGTCCCGTGAAAACTTTCTCAATATCTTATTGATTTTCTTTAAATCTCCATGAGGAATTAACACAGGGCTCACTCTGACTATCTGCATCAGACCAGATGCCACATTCCCTTTAACTATTGTTATTAGTCCATATAAATTGTTTATATCAATATAAACTTTATATTGTTTATAGTGTTAAAGACACCAACAATACTGGGACATATTCCAAGCACTTAAGAGGATTCATATTTTTTTTAAAAATGCTGATTTCTTATACGTTTCCTCAGCTACTCTACATCTGGAAGTATATTAAAGATACACTACAACAGTGTTTCTCAACCTTGGTCACCTGAAGATGTGTGGACTTCAACTCCCAGAATCCCTGGCTGGGGAATTCTGGGAGTTGAAGTCCACGCATCTTCAGGTGGGCCAAGGTTGAGAAGCACTGCACTACAATTTATTGTATTGATAATTCATTGAGGGGAAAATATAGGCAAAGTCTGCATATCATAGCTTTAGAGCTTAAACTGCAGCCACAGTTTTATATCCTAAAATGTCCTTTGACTGTGAACTAAAACAGGTCAATACTTCTACGGCCCAATTCGACACCAGAAGAATATCCTGGGTGGATTATATGAGATATCAAAATAGATGAAGATAGGAATCCAATCAGAGTCCTTCCAATGAATTCAGATACTGCATTTTAATCCTACTGATACAACGTCGAGAAAATTGGTATCTCACCAAACGTATTTCAAACAGGTTTACATCCACGCTTCTTCTTCAGAGGAGTTTGCTACTCCTAGTTAGTATCTTGATAGTAGCTGATGATAGCAAACCTTGCTGCCCATTTATGGAGCCAGACTGGGCAAGGCACCCAGACGCTTGGTGGGTTTTCATTCCGGTTTCAATCCACCTTTTCGTGGCCACAGGAGAGACGGGAATTGAGCAACAGCTTACACGTGGAAATATTATATCGCAGCTCGGTATTGTGGTTACGTTGGCCTCTCGCAACAGCTAGCAACAGTGTCGTGGTGTGCTAACAGGGAGCGTTTATTGGACGAACGTTGCGTGGAGGGGTTCACTCATTGCCCGTCGTAAGTAAGGGTCCTCTTCTTCCTGCAGAACGGTCTCCACACCGCCCCATTCTCCAGGCAGGGCTGCCTGCCAATCAAACCGTGGTAGTTGGGAGCAACGTGGAATTCCACTGCAAAGTGTACAGTGATGCTCAGCCTCACATCCAGTGGTTGAAACATGTGGAAGTCAACGGGAGCAAATATGGGCCGGATGGGACTCCTTACGTCTCTGTCCTAAAGGTTGGTACACATTGCTGCACACGAGTCTTTGAAAGCTAGAACCCACCAGAACAGTGTTTCTCAACCTTGGCCACTTGAAGATGTCCGGACTTCAACTCCCAGAATCCCCCAGCCAGCATTCGCTGGCTGGGGAATTCTAGGAGTTGAAGTCCGGACATCTTCAAGTGGCCAAGGTTGAGAAACACTGCACTAGAACAAGGAGATACAAGGGTGTCACTCACAACAACCGCTGTCAGATTAACCTTGAGTCCTGCTGAGAATCCTGTTGGAAGACCCAGGGTTTAATCCTGCAGAGGAGCTGTCCATGTAACCATGCCTGAGAGATAGGACCCCAAATTGGGAAAGGTTTGACGTCCACGGAGCTTGTCCCATCATCAGGGCCCCTGGTTGTCCCAGAGGTGCTTTTCCCATAGTCAACTGGACTTCCTTGGGGTTTTTTTCCCTTGACAATGGAAAGAACTGAAGAGGCTTCTTGGATGAGAAGTGAAAAACCCAGGGAAGTCCAGCTGACTTTCATAAAAGCACCTCTGGCAAAAAGCTTGATGTAAACCTGAGTTCTTATTGTGAACCTGTTTGGCGTGATGAAGATATGACTGCTTGGTTATAGGGAAGATAATCATCCCTCAGAATTAATATAAGGATTATTTGCTTTTTTCAAAAGCCGCCTCATCTGGCTACTCGTGTGAAATCTGGTCGTGAAAAATGAAGATGGGGAGGCTAAAGTATTGTTTCCCAATACTTTAGCCTCCCCATCTTCATTTTTCACGACCAGATTTCACACAAGCAGCCAGATGAGGCGGCTTTTGAAAAAAACACTGGCTGTAGCTCCTTAGCAAAGCCATGCGCTGCCTTGCTAGCTTCTGTCATTGGTCCTTGGATGAATTGATCTTTGAATAGAGAAATTGCGGACATTGGAGAATACAGAATGTCCTTCAGATCTTCAAAAAAAGGGGGGGGGGGAAAGGATGATTTGTTGATCATTTCATGTAGATTGCCTGGCATTGATGCTTTAAGAAGCTCCTGAACAGGCCATTGATTCTGTCAGCACCTTGAATTCTATCCCTGTTACTTTATCAAGAATAAATTTTGCAAGAATAAAGTGTTGCTCGTTCTTTAGGCCACTAACTGCTTTAATAGATCATGCAGTAAATGCCTGTAGATTGCAGCCTAAGAATTGATCAGTGACGTGGGGAGAACGACAGTGGAGGGTAAGATAAGGGTAGGCATGGACGGCTGTGGAAGGAGATTGGAGAGTCGGGTTGGCCTGCTAAGCCTTGGAAAGAGAAGTTGGAGGGCGGGGGGTTAGGCTATCCCCCTTCGGATGTCTAATAAGACCCCTCAAAGAAGAGCATCAAGACCAGTTCTCCCTTGTGGTAGAGCGCAGGATTTGAAAAAAAAGAAATTGGACCCAAGAGATCAAAAGGCAGATTCCAGTTGGGGGGAATTTTCTTAGGAGTAAAATCCCTGGGGCAGTGAGACCCCCCTGGCATGGAGAGAAGGTGGGCCTTTCCTCCTGGATGGGTCCAAGCAGGGGACCCAACCACCGTCTCCCGAGAGAGAGACAGAGACAGAGAGAGAGACAGAGAGAGAGAGAGAGAGAAAGAGAGAGACAGAGAGAGAGACAGAGAGACAGAGAGACAGAGAGAGAGAGACAGAGAGAGAGAGAGAGAAAGAGAGAGAGAGAGACAGAGAGAGAGAGACAGAGAGAGAGAGAAAGAGAGAGACAGAGAGACAGAGAGAGAGAAAGAGAGAGACAGAGAGACAGAGGGAGAGAAAGAGAGAAAGAGAGAGACAGAGAAAGAGAGAGACAGAGAGAGAGAGAGATAGGGCTTCAAGGTGGACTCCTGCCCCAAGAGAAGGAGCCGTCCTCTTCCAACACGGAAGTTCTTCCAAAGAGTGAGGCCAGGCGGAGGGAGAAGCTAGCCAGCCCTTGCCTGCCTGCCTGCCTGCCTGCCTGCCTGACGTGTGACGGAGAGAGATTGTTGGGTTACTGAAGTTCAAGTGTTTGTCTGTCCTACAGTCTTGCGTCAGTAAAAACGCTGAAGCCGATGTTAACCTAAATCTATTCAATGTGACCCAACAAGACGAAGGCGAATATCTTTGTAGAGCCAACAATTTCATAGGCAGAGCCGAAAAATCATTTTGGCTCCACATTCACAAACCAGAAGCAGGTAATTCCTCCACTCTGTCCCAGAGGCTTCGCAGCTGCACGAACCAGACCGGGGAATAAAAGGCTTCCAACTGCTCGTCCTTCCTCATCTCTGGGTCCTCCTGGGGTGCTTCTCCCCCACCCACTCCCCTTCCTCTACGTCTCTGAGATGACGGCTTTGCCTTTCCTTCTCCCTCACGCTCAGAATAACCGAAACGCTTTTATGAATCATTCGCTCAGAAAAATCCCCACATTCATGACTGTCTTTGAAACTCCTCCCCCTCCTGGTTGCGTGATTAACCGGCTCTTCACCTGGTCAAGTTCTCCGCCGCCTCTTCTCACGATGGCCAGGCACCCCCGTTGGGTCCTTTGCAACCAAGGCCAGGCCATTCAAAGGCCTTCCTCATTTTCACAGGCTTCTCCCGGCCCCCCACAAAAAAAAACCCGGCCCAGGGAATGTACTGAAAGCTTCCTAAGAGATCTAAGAGAAGCCGGGGTTTTCTGGATGGAGGGGTGGGTGGTGAGAACGGACAATCTCTGGGCGAATTCTGCAAATGAAAAAAGGGAAAGCTTTTCTCTGGTGAAGAAGCCCCCGTTTGCCCAGTGGCCTTGGGTCCCCCCCTGCTTGCCTCGGCTGCTTCTCTCCCTCTTCTCGGCCCCTCCGTCCCCCTCCTCGCCCTCCCCCCGGAGACAGTCATATTGTGAAGGGGATTTTTCGCTTGGAGGCTTTGGCCCGCATGTATCCTTCGTGGGACAGAGTCAAGAGGCTGGTGAAGGGAGCTTTGGAAGCCACCCCTGGTTGTGGAAGGGGAGCCGGAGAGGCCCCGGAGGCCCTTCCGGTCGCCCTCTGCTTTGGAAATTTGTCTGGGTGATCTTTTCTGGGAATTTTGCTTATCCTGTTCTCCTTCTTCCTTCCCTCCTTCCTATCTCTGTTTTTTTTTTTTTTTGTTCTTTTGTTCTTTCCTCCGTAGACAGCAGGTGTTAACAAAACGGATAAAGAGCTAGAAATTCTCTCCTTGCACAATGTTACTTTTGAAGACGCTGGGGAATATACTTGCCTGGCGGGGAATTCTATTGGTTATTCACATCACTCTGCTTGGCTGACGGTATTACCAGGTATTTCTGCTTGGTCTCCTTTCCCCCTTTTGCCTCTTAAAAGGGCAGAGAGCCCTCTTGTGCCAAGGTGCAGCTCCTGAGCGGGAGATGCGTCTTGCGTTTCAGGACAAAACGATCATCTTCAGTGACCAAAAACACATTTCATTCCATGCAACTGCCTATAAAATAGCACATTTCTATTCTGGAGTAAGTCTGAACTATTAGCCTTTCTCCAGCTGGGGAGCCCTGGTGGTGCCCCTTTTCGGAACTGTTGTGGGTGCAGCACTGACGTTTAGACAGCCACAAGTGTGTGAGAAGAGGGAGGCTGCCTGGATTCAGCTGAACCGCTGCAAAGGCCCTTGTGACTTTTGGGCCCCTCCTGGGGGCCTCCGAGAAGTCCGAAAGCCTTTGTTTCACACCACTTACAAGCTGGGGCGTTTCTGAAGGCGTTTCCATGCTCAGTCTGTGGAGTGGTTTCCTGTGACTGGATTCCAACTTTCACTGGCTGAATTGCACCCTCATTTAATTTGGAAAACACAATCCGCCTTCTGGGAAGCTTGTGAGTCACTTGTGGCTCTCAGCGTCCGTGGTTGATTTCTCACAAGGTCGACCTGACGAAGGGCCTGCTGGCTCACCCCCCCACCCACACCCACACCCCTCCTTCTGCCTGGGGGTGTCTCTTGGCGGGGAGGAACTTTCACCCTTTGCGCCAATGAATCACACAATCCCAAATGAAACAATGCCACTCTCGGCCCCAACTCCACAAAGCCCGTTGGCTGCCAGCTCATCCCAGGAACGCCAAGCCTTTCCTCGCTTAGTGCTGCAACACGAACTGAAATTTTGCACTCCAGCACTGCTCTTTTAACACACGTTTGTTTGGCGTTGCTGTGCGTGTTAATGACACTTGGGTGTCAACACGTGTGTTGTTTCGGTATTTAAACGGCTGCTCCTAAATAAAGGATCTGGCGGAGAAAGCTATCCGATTTTCAGGAAAGAGACCTTCATGTCTCATTTGTTGAAAACCCTTTTGCACCAGGGTTCTTCCCCAAATTTAACGGAATCTGGAGATGGCAGCCGTTTCGTGCATTTTTTTTTTTGCAATTGTGTGTTTTAGATTGGGGATGATCTGTGCTGAAACGAATATGGTTAGGCTGCCATTATTCTGCTTCCTAAAGTGTGCCTCTCTCTCCTCCTGCAGCAGAAAAACGGGTTGCAAGAAAGGATTCCAGCTCGTTTTACGCAGGCATCCTCAGCTACGGGATCGCCTTCGCGCTTTCCATCCTGGTGGCTGTGATGGTGATGATTTATAAAATTAAAAGGCCGGCTAAAAAAGCCATGAACGCCTCCGCAGTCCAGAAAGTCTCCAAGTTCCCCCTCAAGAGACAGGTAACAGAAAGTAGATACAAGATCTCTGTTCCCCTCTATTCCTTATGCCCCCCCACCCTGCCTCCTCCTGGCTGTTTAGACGTTAGAGAAGGATTTAAGCGGGTTACTCAGGGGCAGGATTCAAATATTTTTACTACTGGTTCTGTGGGTGTGGCTTGGTGGGGTGTGGCAGGGGAAGGATACCGCAAAATCCCCTTTCCCTCCCGATCAGCTGGGACCCGGGAGGCAGAGAATAGATGGGGGCGGGGCCAGCCAGAGGCGGTATTTACCAGTTCTCCAAACTACTCAAAATTTCCACTACCGATTCTCCAGAACTGGTCAGAACCTGCTAAATACCACCTCTGGGATTACCATAAAGCTTCGTTTTATGGAGAATATGGATTTATTTTAGCTTTGCTGTTTCTGGGGTCCTAACGCTTGTTGTCTGCTGGCTCAGGAATTCTGGGAATTGAAGTCCACATAAAGGAGGCAAGAAAGAGAGAGAGAGAGAGCAAGCAAGGAAGAGAGAGACAGTGACAGAGAGACAGAGAGAGAAAGAGGGAGAGAAAGAAAGAAGGAAGAAAGAGGGAGAGATACAGACAGAGAGAGAGAGAAAGAAAGGAAGGAAGGAAGGAAGGAAGGAAGGAAGGAAGGAAGGAAGGAAGGGAGAGAGACAGACACAGAGAGAGAAACAGAAAGGAGGCAAGAGAGAGAGCAAGCAAGAAAGAGAGACAGAGACAGAGAGACACAGAGAGAGAGGGAGAGAGAAAGAAGGAAGGAAGAAAGAAAGAGAGATAGCAAGCAAGAAAGAGACAGACAGAGAGACAGAGAGAGACAAAGAAAGAAGAAAGAGAGAGAGAGAGAGAGCAAGCAAGAAACACACACACAGACAGACAGAGAGAAAGAAAGAAAGAAAGCGTGATAGCGAGCAAGCTAGAAAGAGAGAGACAGAGACACACACAGAGAGATAGAAAGAAAGCTGCTGTTTCTCCATGCCAAATATAAACCAACATGGTTCAAGGCTGCCTGAAGATCACAGGAAGGGTTATAGTACTACTGCTCTATACTGCAACCAAGTTAAATTCCAGAGACTGTTTTCCAGGAGCAGGCAAGGTAGGTAGGTAGGTAAGTAGCAGAGGTGGGTTCCTACCAGTTCGCACCTGTTCGGTAGAACCGTTTCGTCAAATCTACCGAACCGGTTAGAAGAGGTTCCACCAGTGGACCCGGAAAGCAGGCCACACCTACAGAAGAGGTTCCAAAATTTTTTGAAACCCACCACTGGTAGGTAGGTAGGTAAGTAAGTAGGTAGGTGGATAGATGATAGATGATAGATAGATAGATAGATAGATAGATAGATAGATAGATAGATAGATAGATAGATAGATGATAGATAGATAGATAGATAGATAGATAGATAGATAGATAGATAGATAGATGAGAGATAGATAGATGAGAGATAGATAGATAGATAGATAGATAGATAGATGAGAGATAGATAGATAGATAGATAGATAGATAGATAGATAGATAGATAGATAGATATGTTGTATTTGTGCTGATAAATAAATAAAGGGAGACAAATACAACACAAATGTAACAAAGGCAACAGTAAAAATATTGGCTTTCTGTCTGGATGGCCTCTTGTGACGAGCCGATAGACAGAGAAAGGAAGCAATAGGCTTCCTCCCATAATTGGGGCATACCAGGGGTCGTGACACTAAATACATAGATAGATATGTAGATATAGAATAGATAGATAGATATGTGCTACCCACATCAGAATAGATTCCCAGGAATGAAACTGATTCAACCCCAAAGTCTTTTTGGAAAGCCAGGGTCTTGGAGGAGGCCCTGAGTGGCTTCCCATCAAGGTTTCCAATCTATCTTTGGAATCACCCTGGGGCTCACGGAGGCTCTCCCCCCCCCCCGGCCACTTGGGCTGCCCCCCCCCCCGCGAGAGGCTGTTGCCAGTAACCGCTCCTTTGCTCTACCCAAGCAGGTGTCCCTGGAGTCCAACTCATCCATGAACTCCAACACGCCTCTGGTGAGGATCACCCGCCTCTCCTCCAGCGAGGGCGCCATGCTGGCCAACGTCTCCGAGTTGGAGCTCCCGGCAGATCCCAAATGGGAATTGGCGAGATCTCGGTGAGGAAGCCGGATTGGGGCGTGGCTTCTTTGAGGTGGCGGCTTCCTCGTTCTTCCGCTATCTCAGCCTGCTCCACGCTCACCTTCTGGCTGGTTTGCCTTTCAGCTTGACTCTGGGGAAGCCGCTGGGCGAAGGCTGCTTCGGTCAAGTGGTGATGGCTGAAGCCATGGGCATCGACAAGGAGAAACCAAGCCAGCCTGTGACTGTAGCCGTCAAGATGCTGAAAGGTAACGAAGGCCTGAGATGCAAGGACTGGGGTGCTTTCATGAGCCTCTTGGCACCTCTGACTTCTCATCCTGGTTGGGGTCATGTGATCCCCTTTGTGTCCTTCCCAACTGGTTCCCAACAAGCGAAGTCACACGATTCAACTAATGACCACATAACTGCAGTGTCAATAAAAGCCATAAAATGGGGGCACAAATCAGATAACTACTGTCTTGCTTAGCAACAGAAGTGGTGGGCTCAATTGTGCTCGTAAGTCAAGGACAGTTCCACCTCTCAGTTCTTCAACGGCCTCTCTTCCCATTCTAAGGGGGGGGGGGGGGAAGGTTGGCTTAGAAATGCCATTCCGGGAAAGTTGGAGCTCTTTTCCCACTCCATCTCTGAAGCAGAAAGGGCCTCACTTCTGGAGAACTTCCGGATGGGTCCCTTGACCTGGTCAGAGCCAAGGTGGCGCAGTGGTTAAATGCAGCACTGCAGGCTACTGCTAGATCAGCAGTTCAGCGGTTCAAATCCCACCGGCTCAGGGTTGACTCAGCCTTCCATCCTTCCGAGGTGGGTAAAATGAGGACCCAGATTGTTGGGGGCGATATGCTGACTCTCTGTAAACCGCTTAGAGAGGGCTGAAAGGCCTATGAAGCGGTATATAAGTCTACTGCTATTGCTATTGCTGGACGGGAACCAGAAACCAGCAAAATATCAGACGTCTGTGTTTGAAAACACCCTGTGTTGTCCAGAATTGGAGGGAAGGTGGAGGGAAGAATCCCTGATCCCTAAAACCAGGAATAGGGCAGAATGATGGCCAAGCGTGGGGATCTGGTTGACCTTCAAACTAAACTATCAGGGTGGAACAGGGCAGGAATGCTTTCCCCTCATGGCTGCCTTTCTCCTCTCTTCTGCAGATGACGCCACGGACAAAGATCTGTCTGACCTGGTCTCAGAAATGGAAATGATGAAGATGATCGGGAAGCACAAAAATATTATTAATCTCCTGGGGGCCTGCACGCAGGACGGTACGTTCCTAAAACAGGCGGCTGTGGGGCTTTGGGTAAAGAGAAGTGAAGGGTCGATACCACTTTATAAGGCCTTGGTAATAAGGCCCTACTTGGAATACGGCATCCAGTTTTGGTCACCACGATGTAGAAAAGACGTGGAGACTCTAGAAAGAGTGCAGAGAAGAGCAACAAAGATGATGAGGGGACTGGAGGCTAAAACATAGGAAGAACGGTTGCAGGAACTGGGGATGTCTAGTTTAATAGAAAGAAGGACTAGGGGAGACATGATAGGAGTCTTCCAATATCTCCACAAAGAAGAGGGAGTCAAGCTATTCCCCAAAGCACCTGAGGGTAGAAGAAGAAGCAATGGGTGGAAACTAATCAAGGAGAGAAGCAACTTAGAACTGAGGAGAAATTTCCTGACAGTGAGGACAATTAATCAGTGGAACAGAAGTTGCCTCCAGAAGTTGTGAATGCTCCAATACTGCAAGTTTTTAAGAAGATGTTGGATAGCCATTTGTCTGAAGCAGTATAGGGTTTCCTGTTGAGCAAGGGGCTGGACTAGAAGACCTCCAAGGTCCCTTCCAACTCTTATTTTATTCTATTCTAAAGTTAGTCAAGTATCTGCTCAGTCTGGGCCTCTTTGCACCTCTTCATATCCCCCGGTGTCCTTGCTTTTTGCTTTCTCCCGTTGAGGTCCTCCAACAAGGCGAATTCTGCCTCTTCAAAGTCACTCTCATCTGGAGAAACACCTGCATGGGGAAAACCTCACAGGTAGAGCTCTACGGGTGGGAGTTCCCACATGAGCTCAGACTTTCCCCTCTCTGAATTGGAAGCTGAGTGGGTGTTCAGGAAGGCATCTCTGCTGGCCCTTCAAAGAAGACCTCCTCGGGGCAACCATGAAGAGTAGGCCTTGGGTTACTCAGTGAACCTTCATTGGCTTAGAAGTTCCTGCCACGGTGTGGGCATTGGGCTTCCTTTCTGATGAGTGGCTGGAAGACGAGGGAGTCTTCCAGCTTGATCCTTGATGCCTGTAATTTGAACCATCTCCATCTCCACCCAACCCATGTCACCTTGCTAAAGTGTTAGGGTGCAGCTCCTCTTCCTCCCAAGATGGGGTGGAACTGAAGCCCCTCTCTTCTAGAACCCGAACGAAAGGACAAGACAGTCCTAAAGTGAGTAGGAAGCTGCCAGGAAAGTTAAGAGGGAAATGGGAGGGCAACGTCAAACAAGAATGGGCTGTTTCCTTCAGGTCCTCTCTACGTCCTTGTGGAATATGCCTCCAAGGGGAATCTAAGGGAATACCTGAGAGCTCGTCGCCTACCCGGCATGGATTATTCCTTTGATACCTGCAAGATGCCTGAGGAACAGCTGGCCTTTAAGGACTTAGTCTCCTGCGCCTACCAGGTGGCCCGAGGGATGGAGTACCTGGCCTCTCAAAAGGTGAGTAGCGAAGCGTTTGGGGAAAGTAGGCAACTGA
The DNA here is from genome assembly GCF_051295495.1 of Thamnophis sirtalis. Lineage (NCBI taxonomy): Eukaryota > Metazoa > Chordata > Lepidosauria > Squamata > Natricidae > Thamnophis > Thamnophis sirtalis. The sequence continues at coordinate 884,911 of NW_028261392.1, forward strand.
ATTTTTAAAAATCCACAACAATGAAAAAGCGGAAAACTACTAATTATAAGAAAAATATAAACAGAAAAGAAAGAAGGAAGCTGAAAAGAAACGACTAAGGATTTAAATATGTTGCTTATATTTCACAAAGCTGTACAGAAAAATAAGGCCCTTTATTGTTAAATAGAACAATGATGAAATTGCTCTATTGTAAAATATGGTGAAATCTGGGTCAACGGGAAACACATTGCTTCATTTTCTATTTATTGGGGAAAATTGCCTTTTTTTAAAACAACAACAACCATTATCCGTCTCCTATTTTCTCAAAATAATTGCAATGCCCCAGTCTCAGCATAACCATAAGTCCTCAAAGACAGTCAAATTCCAGAGTTTTGGAACATAACATAACAATAACATCTTTAACATTGAGGGACTTCCCTATAAATCTTATGGCCTAATAAGATGTTATTCCTGCCTGGAAAATCCAGTAATTCGGAGATCAAATCAGATGGAACAAGGAAGATTCAGAGGGTTTTTTTTTTAATGCATCTCCAACAAAACAAAAGAAATTGTTAGTCCTCGTCTTACAACCACAATGGAACTCAAAGTTTATGTTGCTAAGGGAGACGGTTGCTAACTGAATTGTGCCTCATTTTTTCCCAACTCTTCTTGCCACGCTTGTTAAGTGACTCTCAGCAGTTGTTAAGTTTGTAACCCCGTTGTTAAGCGAATCTGGCTTCCCCACTGACTTTGCTTGTCAGAAGGTCGCAAAAGGGGATCACGTGACCCTGGGACACTGCGACCGTCATAAATACGGGTCAGTTGCCAAGCGTCTGAATTTTGATTACGTGACAATGGGGGATGCTGCAATGATCTCATCTGAAAGGTGACTTTTTCCAGTGCTGTCTGTAACTTTGAACCGTTACTAAATGAACTCTTGTAAGCAGAGGACTTCACAGAGTTACAAACAAAATACAAAGAGCTGCTACTCAATTGAAAGTCTCGGTGTTGCTGAAGCCAATTTATACTCCAAAGTACAAGGAGTTTGAAAAGATTTCTTTTTTGGATTTGTAATGAAGAATATAGCTGTTTATTGATCCGAGTATCCGATATAACTTTTTTAAACAACATTTTAATCCGTGCATGATTTACAAACTATTTCTTTGCAGTGTATTCACCGGGACCTGGCTGCCAGAAATGTTCTGGTCACGGAAGACCACGTGATGAAGATAGCGGACTTTGGCCTAGCCAGAGACGTCCATAACATCGACTATTACAAAAAAACAACTAATGTAAGTGGACAATTTCCTTTAAAAAAAAAGTTTGTGTGTGTGTGGGGGGAGAATTCTGGTCATTGTCCATCCAGATGTGCTGAAATGGGGACTCCCAGAATCCCCAGCCAAAACGGAGAGCCCCCCCCCATCAAGGGAGGGTAAATCGGAGAGCTCCAAAATAGTTTTTATTTATTTTAATTATTCAATAAACAAATTATTCATTGATCAAACATCTCTGAAGTAATACTAACTAGGACTTAATGAGGTGAAAGTCTTTCTAATCATTATGGAATATTCATCTTGTTTCCTTTTATTGTAGATTTGTTAAAAGTTTGTGTGAGATTAGGTAGATTACCAGATTGTTGGTGAAATGTACTTGGGTTTTCACCCTATAGCAATAGCAATAGCAGTTAGACTTATATACCGCTTCCTAGGGCTTCCAGCCCTCTCTAAGCGGTTTACAGAGTCAGCATATTTGTCCCCAACAACAATCCGGGTCCTCATTTTACCCACCTCGGAAGGATGGAAGGCTGAGGGAAGGAGGAAAGAAGGGAGGAAGGAGGGAAGGGAGGAAGGAAGGGAGGGAGGGAGGGAGGGAGGAAGGAAGGAAGGAAGGAAGGAAGGAAGGAAGGAAGGAAGGAAGGAAGGAAGGAAGGAAGAGCAATAGCACTTAGATTTATATACCACTCCATAGTGTTTTTATAGCCCTCTCTAAGCGGTTTACAGAGTCAGCATATCGCCCCCAACAACAATCTGGGCCCTCATTTTACCCACCTCGGAAGGATGGAAGGCTGAGTCAACCCTAGGCAGGAGATCTCATGATGTGTCAGCATTTCCATCTGGATCCAGGAGGCCAGAGAATATTCCTGCTCTGCCCAGTAAATCCATCTTCCTACAAGAAGCTGTTGATTAATATCCAGCCCCACCTGATTGAATGGATGATGTACTAATTTTAATAATCGTATTTTTAAAATTTTAAAATTTTTAAATGTTTTACTTTTGCTGTGAGCCGCCCAGAGTCCCAAGGGAGTGGGCGGCATACAAATCTTATTAAAGTTGAAAGTTGAAAGAAGAATTTTATATACATACATAGAAATACATACATACATACATACATACATACATACATACATACATACATACATGTCAATGCTTACAATACTTTCTCTGATTGCAGTCAACTGATTTTTGTCTCCAGATCTTACCTTATTTGTCAAATAAAGCCAGGATGGTGCAGATGTTAGGGACACGTAAAAGATTTGGAGTTTGCTAAGAGGACAGGGCAGAAGAGAGACAGATAGGAAGAAGATGGCTCAGTTGATCTTGCAACCAGTCTTGGGTTTATTTTACGAGGGAGAAGGTTGTGAGGAGTGTTTTCTTGTAGGCCTTTCATTGTCCAAACTACCGTATTTTTCGGAGTATAAGACGCACTAAAAGAGGGTGAAAATTTGGGTGCATCTTATACACTGAATGTAGCCCCACCCACCCACCCACCGGCCCCAACCCTTTGGCCTCTGCCTCCCAGCAATTTACCTCTTTGCAGCGAAGGGGGGGGGGGCGGCTTGCAAGCTATAGCAATCCCTCCATCCTGCAACAGCTGATGATCGGAGGAAATTGAAAGTGAAACTTGCTGTTTGCTCTGCAAATTGCTGGGAGGCAGATTTTTTTTTTCCTTGTGCTAATCAGGCTGTTTGCTGTTTGCTGCAAGGAGGTAAATCAACAACTATAAATGCCTATAGAAGGTTCACATTATTAGACTTATTTTTAAGGACTGCTTTATTATTATTCTAGACAACAAAACGAAGAAGCTTTTAAAAATAAATGCTTGATCTGAAGAGGCCCAGTGCTATTGTTTTAAAAAGTGCTCTTCTTTTAAACAGCAGAGAATAACGTATACTTCCAGAAAGCACATCAATTTTAACAGCATCTGTACAAGTATAGTCCAAAATATAACACTATAAACAGCGTATATTGTCTGTATTGTTTGTTGCAAGGAGGCAAATTGATGGGAGGCAGATACTTTTCTCATTTTCCTCCCCAAAATCTAGATGCGTCTTATACTTCAGAGCATCTTATACTTGAAAAATTACAGTGGATATTTGTCTGTGGAGATTCTCAGTCATCCAGGTCATGGTTGTCCCAAAGATGCTTTTTCAAAAGGCAACTGGATTTTGTTTTTCCTTTTTTTATAGATAATGTTTTTTATTTTCCATTTTTTCATTTTCATACACTCACATATATACTGTGCATAGCCAAGGCCATACAACATTAATCAATAATTGCAGCAATTCCTCTTGTCAACAATACCCCAAAAAATAGAAACCCAATATACCTCTTCCACTCTCCATACACCTCTTTCTTCCACCCCCCTCCAACTTTCTATCTTGATTTTGTTTTCCCTTGAGGACATTTTCCTTCTCATTCAAGAAGCTTCTTCAGTTGGATGAGAAGCAAAACACCTTTGGGGCAAACTAGATAATGAAACATCTACAAGGAAACAGCCAGGCTCAGGAACCATCAACGTGAGCCTTCATTTCAACCCTGGGCTACAATATCCTCCTTCATTGGAAGAAAGTGGCACCAAATGCATTAACTGTGGATGGTGGGTCAAGTAGATTGATCAGCGTAGCACACAAGTCTTCACAATGATTAGATGAATTGGGATTAGGTTTGATTAAACCAGGGGTATCCAAACTTGGGAACTTTTAAGACTTGTGGACTTCAACTTCCAGAATTCCCCACCAAGTTTGGACTCCCATGGATTAAACATTATTTGGACTCGCTTGTAGCAGAGGGGGCCAGAAGGCGTGATAGGAGTAAGACACAGGAATTATTGATGGATCATCTTCTGCTTTCCTGTTCCCGATGACAGGGCCGTCTGCCGGTGAAATGGATGGCTCCCGAAGCCTTGTTCGACCGTGTCTACACCCATCAGAGTGATGTGTAAGTAATGCCCGCACTTTTCAAATAAACAAGGAACAAAACACCCATTCGGGGCAAGCGTTGTGATGCCATGCAGAGAAGAGATCCCGAAATCCATGAATGAAGGGGGTGGTTCCATTCCTTGCTCTTCCTGGAGGCTTCCCCAGAGGTCAAAGAGAGGAGCCGCATCTCTTGAGCTGCTGGTCAGCCGCATCAACGGATTGGCCAGTCTTTGGGTTTTTTTAAAAAAAATATGATTCAGGAAGTTCATCAAACTATTGGTGACCTTTGCATGGCTTTGCGGGAGAGGGTGGGATACTTCTTGATTTCTTCTCTTTCCTCCCCCCCCCCAAAAAAATTCACTGGATTTTTCAACGTTGGTGCTTCCAGGTGGTCCTTTGGGGTGCTGCTGTGGGAGATCTTCACTTTGGGAGGGTCTCCCTATCCAGGAATCCCGGTGGAGGAACTCTTCAAGCTGTTAAAGGAAGGCCACCGAATGGACAAGCCCGCCAACTGTACCCCAGATTTGTAAGTTTTCCACCTGAGAATATCCTACATTTTCTTTCCACCTGTCAGAATGGATTCTTGTTAATTCAGTCCCTTCACCCCCGTATTTTTTGTTCATAATTTCTTTCTGTTCATAATTTCTTTCTTTCTTTCTTTCTTCCTTCCTTCCTTCCTTCCTTCTTTCCTTCCTTCTTTCTTTCTTCCTTCCTTCCTTCCTTCCTTCCTTCCTTTCTTTCTCTTCTTCCTTCCTTCCTCCCCCCCTCCTTTCATCCTACCTTCTCTCCTCCCTCGACCCTCTCCCTCCTCTCCCCTCCCTCCCTCCCTTCTCTATAGCCACCCAAAACTCAATCCAGAGTCTTCTGATCACCAGAAGGGTCTTTGGATGCTTTGTGCCAGGGGAGAACTGGTCTCCAAGACAGCCTGACCCGAGCTCCGTTTTATCCCAAGTGGGCTCCTCCTTCTGTTCCGCCTCTGCAGCCAGATGAGGACGCAGCCCGTTAAAGCTGCCTAAAGGCTCCCGTCAAGTTTCCCGGCAGCCTGTGGGCCCACCAGAGATTCTGTGGAGAAGCATGGAGCCTCTTGGGCGGCCCTTCCGTGGGCTTCCCTCAGCCGTGGCCAAGGCCCTCCTTCAGGCCAGCCATGGCCGTAGCTTCCCTCCGGGGGCTTCAACAGTTGCGGAGTTAGGGCCCTTTCTGGAAGATCCTCTTGATCAGCTCCAATCCCTCCTTCTCAGCCCCAGGGGCTCTGCGGAAGAATGGGGGAGAGTAAGGAGACTCCGATTCACCTTCACCCACTCTTTCTCCCTCTCTTTCTCTCCCTCTCCCTCTCTCCTTTCCCCTCCTCTCTCTCCTTTACCCCTCTCCTCTTTTTCTCTCTCTCCTTCCCTCTCCTTCTTTCCTTCTGTCTCCCTTTCCCCCTCTCTCCCTCTCTCCCTCTCTCCTTTTCCCTCCCTTTCTCCCTCTTTCCTTCTTTTTCCTCTCTCTCTATCTCCTTCTCCCTCTCCCTTTTTCCTCTCTCCCTTTTCCTCTCTCCCTCCTTTTCCCTCTCCCCCTCTTTCCTTCTCTCTCCCTCTCTCCTTCTCTCTCTCTCCCTTCTCTCTTTCCTCTCTTTCTCCCTTGCCCTCTCTCCCTCACTCCCTCTCCTTCTCTCTCCTTTTCCCTCCCTCTCTCCCTTTCCTTCTCTTTTTCCTCTCTCTATCTCTCCTTCCCTCTCTCCCTTTTTCCTTCTCTCTCCCTCCTTTTCCCTCCCCCTCTCCCCCTCTCCCTCCCTCCTTCTCTGTCTCCCTCCCTCCTTCTCTCCCTCTCTCTCAGTCCAGCCCACCTCACAGGGTGACTGTCGTGAGGAAAAACAAGGAGAGGGACCAACATGGAGGCTCCCTTGGACTTTCCTGCCATCCATGAGGGTTATAAATCTAAAACCTATTCTTGCGTGGGTCTCTTAGAGCAGTGTTTCTCAACCTTGGCAACTTGAAGATGTCCGTACTTCAACGCCCAGAATTCCCCAGCCAGCGAATGGTTGGGGAATGCTGGCTGGGGAATTCTGGGAGTTAAAGTCCAGACATCTTCAAGTTGCCAAGGTTGAGAAACACTGTCTTAGAGGATCGGGGCCCTTTGGGATTGTTTTTGCCGTGTGTAGAGACCCTGGGCAGCCGACCAAAGTCTTGCTGTGCTGAGGGGGACCTTGGGGGCTCTCCAGGGCCCCTTCCTCAGCAGTGCTGATCAGCCCCTCCTCTTCCCCAGGTACATGATCATGCGTGAGTGCTGGCATGCGGTGCCTTCTCAGCGGCCAACCTTTAAGCAGCTGGTCGAAGACCTGGACCGGGTGCTGACTGTGACCTCCACGGACGTGAGTATCTCCTGCTTCCTCAGCCCGGACAGCTCTTGTGCTGGGCCCAGCCCCCCTCCCCTGCCCCCCCCCCGTCCATGGAGCGTAGACCCTCGAGCATTTCTGAGCTTTGCAACCGTTCTAAGAGCATGGAGAGCTGGAGGGAGCAGCCAAGGGCAGAGGCTGCGGCCGTGAGGGGGCATTCTCATCGCTGCAGCGGAACGCTTCACTCCAATGCAACCGTTCGTGCCATTCAGTTTCTTTCTTTGGAGCAGTTTAATGCGCCTCTCGGTTCCTCAGGCAGAATTTTTAATTTTTAAAAAATACAGCCAGTAGGAAAGAATTACGGGCACCAAACAGTCTGTCCTAACAGTAGCAAAAGTACCCAAATCCCATAAAAGAATCGGGCATCATTTGCAAAATCTTTCAGACGTCCCAGAGCGAATCTATAGCAATACCAATAGCAGTTAGACTTATATACCGCTTCATGGGGCTTTCAGCCCTCTCTAAGCGGTTTACAGAGTCAGCATATCGCCCCCAACAACAATCTGGGTCCTCATTTCACCCACCTCGGAAGGATGGAAGGCTGAGTCAACCTTGAGCCGGTGAGATTTGAACCGCCGAACTGCAGATAGCAGTCAGCTGAAGTGGCCTGCAGTACAGCACTCTAACTACTGCGCCACCTTGGCTCTGAATCTACTAGAGAAGGTGCCCCACAGCCTAAATGCCACAACCGGACAATCTGCGTCTCCACTCCAAGGTGGAGGGGAGCATTTTCCAAATGGGTGCCCATGAAAGGGAGGGGGGGGATTCAGTAGTTGGAGAGGGTGATCTAGGAGGAACCGTGGCTGCTAATGGAATAATTGCCTCAGCTCTGCATGGGCCACAGATGGACCTCCATGATGCCTTTGGACCAGGGGTGAAATTTAGCAGGTTCTGGAGAACCGGCAGTGGAAATTTTGAGTAGTTCGGAGAACCGGCAAATGCCACCTCTGGCTGGCCTGTCCGAGTGGGGAGGGAATGGAGATTATGGGGCCAGGGGTGGCGCAGTGGTTAGAGTGCAGCACTGCAGGCTACTTCAGCTGACTGCTAGTTCGGCAGTTCGGCGGTTCTAATCTCAACCAGCTCAAGGTTGACTCAGCCTTCCATCCTTCCGAGGTGGGTGAAATGAGGACCCGGATTGTTGTTGGGGGCGATATGCTGACTCTGTAAACCGCTTAGAGAGGGCTGAAAGCCCTATGAAGCGGCATATAAGTCTAACTGCTATTGCTATTTTGCAGTATCCTTCCCCTGCCACTCCCACCAAGCCACTCCCACCAAGCCACGCCCACAGAACTGGTATTAAAAAAAATTGAATTTCACCACCTACTTTGAATCCTAATTTGAGTCCTACCTAGCTGACATTAAACCACAGCTGGATTCTTGAAAGCAGTGCTGGCCGTTAGCGGGTGGAGAGCAGGAGATTTTGCCCACTGGAGGTGGAGTTTCAGTTCTTGCCCAGGAAGATAAAAGGAGTCCTTGGGAAGAGGACCGTGTAGTGTACGCTCCCTTGCTGATATCCACGCCGTTGTTCTCCTCCCCGCAGGAATACATCGACCTGTCCGTGGCCTTCGAGCAGTACTCCCCCAAAGGCCACGACACGCACAGCGCCTGCTCCTCGGGAGATGACTCCGTATTTGCACACGAGCTGCTCGCCGAGGAGCCCTGCCTTCCGAAACCGCAGGCCAACGGCATCATCAGGACATGAGGACAGAGGCTGAGCCTCAAAAACGAGATTCGTGAATGTATGTCTGATGGGAACTCCGGAGCGAGATTCCCCAGGAGGAAAGGCGCCTCCTTCTGCTCCACGGCACGGAGGGGGGGGCAGTGCGTGGCCGTGAAGCCGTGGCACACCGAACGGGCTTCATTCCGATTTCTCTTGCCAAACACCCGGAAACCTTAAAAGGCAAAGGAGGGGATGGGGGGGGGGCTTTGAGCCCGTTTTCTGTGCCTGCAAATTCTAGGAGTGGGTGGGAAAATGACAAAAAAACCAACGACCCCCCCTCCCGTGCAAAGAATGTAGGAAGCGTTGCCCTTGTGCAACCCCTACACGCCTCCCCTCTGGTAGGGCTCCGTAGCCACGTTGCCTGCAGGGAATCCTAAGTAAGTACTGGTTTTATATTTAATAAATATGAAACGCCACCTTCTACTTAAGGGCGCATTCAAAGCCATTCTGAGGAGTTAATCACTCTCGAGAGCGCTAAGCCTCTTTCAAAGCCGCCTCCCCTTTTCTCGCGGTGGGAACTATGCCGCCTCTTGCACTAACGGCTGGGTAAGTGAGTGTGTGCAGGCAAGATGAGGCGTGAAGGCCTGGAGGTGTTGCAAGCTCTAGGAAATTGTGTGTGTGTGTGTGTTGGGGTGTGTGCGTGTGTGTGTCATTTGTTAATGAGTGTGTAGCAGTGACTTTGGCTAACCTTTCCAGGGGGTTTCTATGAACTGTAATGTGCATCAAACCGAAATTCTGCTATTTGCTACATTTATTTAGCTATTTTCTGGGTGAGTTTTTTTGTAGATAAAAGTTTAAATATATTTGTAACGGAGGTCCATACATTTTCCCCAGGAATCTATTATCAAACACTTGGAGAGAGAGAGAGAGAGAGAAAAAAAGATATTACGGGTACCCCATAGTCAGCCTTTCCACGAATCACAAAGTTTTGTTTCCTACAATTGTGCATATACCTATAAATAGCTCTTGTGTGTATATAATATCTTTGATATTAACACGGCTGGCGAGACTGAAGAAGGATTTATTCCAGTTGAGAATTCTTCCAGAGTAAGGCCGACTGATTTAGGCAAAGGTCTTCTTTGATCTTGTCGGCTCGTTTCGTTTTAAAAAATTATATTTTAACATGTATATTTGTAAAATTATTTATAGATATTAACATATGTTCATTAATGTATACATTTAATTTTTTCATCAGATTTAAGGATTTTAACTTATTAAAAATAGAGGAAGATTATTCAAGATTGTTTTTCTGAATTCCTGAGAAATCTTAGAAAAATGTATAGCTGCATAGTCCTTCAACACATTGCTTTAATACTAATTTTTCTTTATAAAACAAAAACAAAAAAAATATTGCTTTTCCTGACTTGCAACAATTATCAGGACGTGCATTCTGTAATATGTTCATATTAAATCCAAACATTTGACAGCCGAAATAATCCTTTTTCCATCTCTGTGAGAGCTAAGAAAACTTTCATCTCTTTTGCCTTTGTGCATTAAGATGGAGAGGGTTTTTTCCCCCCTTCTTTGAATGGTGTTCTTCATGGTTGAAAAAATATCAAATATGTGGCAGAGCCGAATGTTGACTGCAGATGATTAATCCCCTCCCCTACATGTGTGTGTTCCCATTAGCATTTTTACGGTAGAGAAAAGGATCCAAACAAAATAACTCAAAATATATGTAGGGAAAGTTCTGACGATTGTAGATAGACTTCGAGCCTCACGTGTTCCTTGGGAAAATGTTAGGTTTGGGGGATAAGTCGGTCAAAGCTATCTAGAGACTTTGCTAGCGTTTTAAAGAGTTGTTGCAAGATATTTTTTTTGGGATTCCTCGAGAACAGTTCCAGGGCTTCACGTAACCATTCGAAACGGAAGGCTGGTTTTCATTCCTGCTGGTCCCAAAACATGAAAATCCCTTTTGTCTTTCCCTCCGGTTGACCCTTGGGAGAATGCAAAGGACATAATCCAACCAGTTCTCAGCTTCCTGATCTGTCACTGGTGGAAAAGCCCTCCTCCCTGTTGCACATTACAAGGGGACCATCTACGGCTCTCCTCCATATTTTCTTTCACTCCATCTGTTGATGTGCGTTGGGCGTCTTGCTAACTTCTAGTCGGAGAGGTTGCTCTGGAGGGGCATTGTTACACACTAAAAAAACCAACAAAAGCACGGATGTCCGCGGTGAGCTTCCCAGCTTCCTCTCCAGCATTCCTTTTTTGCATTGAAAAGCCCCCCCCCCACACCCCACCTGTGAAAATGAAAGGGAAGCAAGTCAGCACCTTTGTAAAGCATTGTTTTCCCCAGCAGCTCAGGGGAAACAGGAAAACAGACCCCTGGATCAAGAGGTTGAGCCTTTCATTTGGGTGTGTGGGTGGGCATAGGGTGGCCGGCTGATGCCCCAAAGCAAGGAGGCCCATGTTCCCCTGTGCCAGGAAATGGGCCTCCTCCGAGGTCTGCAGGACCACCACAAGTGAGCGGACGATAGCGATTCTGCTACGCATCGATTTTGAAGATGACTTCGTGGAACGCACCAGGCCCAGAGCTGATCCCCAAAGTGATGGACCCACTGGACCAAGAGACGTACCCGTTGAATAAGGAAGTAGAAAACAGGGATACATAAACCGGAGCAAGACCAGGGTTCTAGTTCTGGAACTAGGATTAAGGAGGAAGTTGGACACAAGAACCGGCCTTGTAGCCATTCTACATTTCAGCAATTTCACTAAGGATGACGAGCCGCATTTGCAACGGAATGGACAGGTGTCCTTGGGGATCTTTCAAAAGGCGCCTTGAACTCGTTTTTTCCTTGAAGGTGTTTTGCTTGTCCTCCAAGGAGCTTCTTGAGTTCCACCTTCAAGGAAAAACAAACTTCGGAAAAAAAAAAGCAACTTTTGAGACAACCGGTTGACCAGGATGACTGAGAATCTCCACAAGGAGTTTGTGTAGTTTTAAACTTTTCAATTAGCATAGTTTAAATATTTTAATTTCTATTTATCTTTTTTTATAATCTATTAGCCACCCAGAGTCACCTTAGGGGGAAGTTGGGCAGCCCAAAAATTTAATAGATCAATAAATAAGTAATAAATAAGAGCTGCTTGCCTAGAAATTGCTCCCAATTTATTTCCCAAAGAAATAAACTTTGGGAGGGCTCACCTTAACTGATCAGCAGTGAAAACTGCAGGTGGGAAATTTGTGCGCTGTTAAGATAACTTTGCAGTAAAATAGAATTAGCTCCTTTAGCTGAATTTTCGGGCTGGTTGACTGGAAAAGACTGGCCTCAGTTGGGTTCATTCACACACATTAGATGACACCGTTCCAGATCAATATCCAGCATATTTTTGCAATACCACAAGATGGTTTCAAAATAGTTACTTTATAGGAATGAAGCTTCGAAAAGGTTTTTTAAAGATAGATTTCTATGGACACGTACTTTTGGGGGTGGAATTTTAAAAAATGTGCTCTTTTCTTACAATGCCTGTTGGTTTTGTACATTCCAAGCATTTGAAAATCGCTCTCCCAGCCTATGTTCATTAATTACCTGAAATATGTTATATATTCATATATAATATATTTATAAACATTTTACAAAGGTAAATTTCTTACACATTTTTAAAGGGTTTGAAACTTGAATGTTTCTTTCAACCTTTATTCTTGCCCACGTTGGAGTCAAGAAGCTTGCAAATTGTGCACAGCATTTGGGGGAGCGTTTTCCCTGTTGGGGGCCTTACAGCTTCTCTACTGATTTTGAACATTTTAGAAGATGTGAAACAAAAAAAAAACTTATTCTGTTTTTGCTTACCTGGCCCCAAAATAATAAAAAAAAGAGTTAAACATAATTTATTGCCTTTAATTTATGAGTGAATCTTTTAAGATTTTATAGGTAGAGGCAGATGTTTGTTTAGTGACAGTTCAAAGTTACAATGGCACTGAAAAACGTGACTTATAACTATTTTTTCCACACAGCCCTTGCAGCATCCCAGGGCTCAGGGGATCAAAAGCCAAGAGGCTTGGCAACTGGCATGTCCTTATGACGGTTGCAGTGTCCCAGCGCCATGCAATCCCCTTTTGCCACCTTCTGAAAAGCAAAGTCAACGAGGAAACAAGATTCACTTAACAACCGTGCTACTAACTTAACAACTGCAGTGATTCACTTAACAACCAAGACAAGAACAGTCATAAAATGGGGCACAGCTTACTTAACTGTCTTGCTTAGTGACAGAAATTTTGGACTCAGTTGTGGTCGTAAGGAACACCTGTGTACAAAGCTGGAAAAGAATGCAGGTAGTTGTCGATTTACAAGCATTTGTTATGCCACCATTCAAAGACGCAAAAAGGCCCCCGAATTTCATGGCTGGGGAATTCTGAGACTTGAAGTCCACCCAGAGGTGGGTTTGCAAGTTTGCAAGTTTAATAACATTTATATGCCGCCCAATCCTGTAGGACTCCGGGCGGCTTACAGTACAGAAATCAGTCCAAAAATAAAATACAGGGAAAGAAAAGATAGATTTAAAAACAGCACACCATATACTCCGTTCTAAATGGGGCTGCACCGTATTTTGGGGTCAACAGCCCCAAAACTGGGTTGCTCCCAGTTTGGCCAAACCGGTAGTGGTGGGGTCAGTAGGCTCCGCCCACCCACCCAGACTTTTCTGCGCATGCAGTAAAGCTTCTGCACACGCGCAGAAGCGCTGCGAGGGTATGCGTGCACGCATGAGCCAACCAGTAGTAAAACCGGTAGAAACCCACGACTGAATCCATCCAGTTTAAAGTTGCCAAGGTTGAGAAATGCTGGTATAAATAGATGTAAACCTTCAAATCTGACTCTAGAAATGAGCAAAGAGCAACAAAGAGGATCAGGGGACTGGAGGCTGAAACATATGAAGAACGGTTGCAGGAACTGGGCATGTCTAGTTTAATGAAGAGAAGGACCAGGGGAGACAGGAGAGCAGCCTTCCAATATCTCAGGGGTTGCCCCAAAGAGGAGGGAGTCAAGCTATTCTCCAAGGCACCTGAGGGTAGAACAAGAAGCAATGGGTGGAAACCAGGGGTGAAATCAACTTACCTTCGCTAGCATTTTTACTACCGGTTTGGGCAAACCAGTCCAAACCAATAGCATTTTATCCCTGGTGGAAACTAATCAAGGAGAGAAGCAACTTAGAGCTCAGGAGAAATTTCCTGACAGTGAAAACAATCAATGGAACAGAAGTTGCCTCCAGAAGTTGTAAATGCTCCAACACTGGAAGTCTTTAAGAAGATGTTGGACAGCCATTTGTCTGGAATGGTAAAGGGTCTCCTGCCCGAGGGGTGGACTAGAAGACCTCCCAGGTCCCTTCCAACTCTGTTATTCTGACTTCCCTCCTTTTAAGCCTTTTCCAATCCTTTCCCCCTTTTCAAATCAACCCTTTTGAGAGCAGAGGAGGGCTTTAAAAAAACACCAAACAAGAGAGAGATCTTTTTTTGCTGGGGTGTGCAGAAATACTGTCTGTGGAGGCCCCCCAAGACAGCCATCCTCCTCTCTGCATCACCAGGAAAAAACCTTCCCCAATTTTAGCACAAAGTAAGAACTTTGGGAGGCCAGAAAGCCTCGGTTTCTTGAATCGCAGGTAGGAAAACTCGGAATTTCTCTCAGGCTGCAAGTCAAGGGGAAAGGAATGAAGCCCTGGGGTTATCTCTCGGCTTCCTGCTGTGTCTCTGGAGGATAAAGGGTGCCAACTCCTGAACTCATCAGAGGTTGTATCTGCTGCTATCTGGAACGCATCGGTGCTTCTGTATTTTGCGCTGAAATCTCTACATCTGACACACTTTAATGCTCTTGTCAAGCTTTTTCTTCCCCACAAGTGTTATCTTGTAATAATTGCACTTTGCCTCCAGCCTCCCTCACTTTGCATAGGAAAGAGATGGTTTAACCAACGAGGGTGTTTAATCGGGACTTCTGGGACTGCCAAACACTGATGGCTCTGAGATACAGAACTTTTTAACAAGTTTCTTTCAAGTCAAGGTTGGCTCCTACTGACTTGGAATACAAGCTTGGCTTTTCACCCTGGCCGTTGCGCCATCCCGGATGCGTTTCCACATTCCTGGTCTTGCCCAACTCCGTAGAATTTTCTGGAGATCTCCCGTCTGAAAAGTAACCCAACTGTCAGCTTCCCAGGTCACTGAGGCCCTACCGTTTGCTAAGACAAGCAGCCTTGGTTGAGTCGGAAAGGCCTCCTCCTTCTCTGGGACCAACTCTTCTTGGCCAGGGGAGTGCACAGCATCCCCCTCCTGTTGACCTTCAGCTGGAGCAGAAGAACCTCCAGAAGATTCTGTTGGGGGGAAAGATTAGCATCGCCTTCAACAGTTGGCTTCCACCAAGGGCTTCCACGTCTCCATCTGTTTTTAGAAAGCAACATACAACAAGCTCTTGCTTCTTTGGCATATTCATACATGTGTACATGTGTGTGCAGAACCCACAGAAACATGTTAGGGCTTTTGTCAGGCTGCCTGGTTTCAGCTCCTGTGCTCCAGGAATACAACTACACGTACCTAATGTAGCAACACATCCCTCACCATTCATAATGGGGTCTGGAGGTACAAGGGTTGGAAGCCAAGTCCTTCAGTTATCTACTCCCACCACCAGGCACAAGAAGCACAATCTCAGGTCTGTTTTGCCCCCCCCCCCAAATGTCCCTAAACACTTGTCGTCAAATGGTGATTATTCCAACTTGTATATCTTTCTGATTGCAGTGATACTGAGTAGCTAACAAGCCCACCCCCCCAATAAGGAAACAGTTTAAAAATTGCTGAATGATAATGAAGACATCCAGCCCAACTCAATGCTCTGTTTTCAGAGGGTAGAGGGATCCTCAAAAGCCATGTTCCTGTTGGCTGGGGAATTCTGGGAGTTGAAGTCCACAAGTCTTAAAGTTGCCAAGGTTGGACACCTATGGATTAACCCAACTTGGGTCCCCCCCCCCGCAAATACAACAAGGTGATAGAAATCTAACTCCCCCTGAGTTCAGAAACTGATGAAATAAAGATCTATAAATATTTGCGTTCACATTTCATTCCAGGGGCCTCTGTAGTCCATGTCAACATATTGTCACACACGCGTTAAAAAGGGGCAAAGTGTCAATCACACGGTATAGTCACCATCCTGGCATCTCCACATGCCAAGGCACACTCGGTTCCCCCATGGTTCCCCTCATTGAGTTCACACAACAGGCTCACACATCACATTTGGTTGAGCAGGTTTTGTGACCTTTGTCAAATGGTAGCCAGCCTTGAGCTCTGGTGACCCCAAGACCCCTGGAATCTCCCTTAGAGAAAGAGACATCAAGGCAATACCCTGCTTCAACCTTCTCAGCAGCCCTTTGTGACACAACGCTAGAGAAGACGGCAACCACACCGTTTTGAAACACACAACGAGAAAGCTGAAGAAACAACACAAATTGGAAATATGTATTTCAGGCTGGCAGGATGTTCTCCTCAAACTTGTTACGAAATCAAGGAGTTAATCCTTACTACACACACAACAATTTGGTTCTTTGCCCAGACAGATAAATCATTTATTTTTTAATTAAACGATGATCAAATTGGTATAACTTGTTTTTGAAGCAAAATCTTAAAAACAGTTTCACTTGCTTTAATATTAAGTTGCTGCTGGCAAAACAGGAAAACCAAGTTGATTAATGGACTCCTTGCTAGCAAATACTTTCAGCACGAACAATATTTGATACGAAATGTACAAGCACACAAATACATTAATTCGAACGTATTCGAATGACACAACTCCTAAGCCAATGTTGTTGGCTCTTGGTTCACTTGTCCATCATTCCTCAAAGTGGCAATCTTCAAGGATGCTGTTTTAAAACCATGGCTGTCAATCATTCCTTGAAATCTGGAGAAATAAGAGCCACTGAAGAACAGGTTACTCACAAAAACCTGGCACTACTCTCGACATCCACCTCTTGGTCCATACTCCTTTGTGAAAACAGTAGTAGTAGAGATGTAAAATTGGGCGAAAGAGATAAGACCAGGCAAAGAAAATGAATTGAGATGTGTTGTAAAGACGACCATGGTGAAAACAAGATCACTTGAGCACAATTTGTCAAGCATATCTCCCAGAGGGACTTTTTTCAAACTTTGTTTTTTCCCCCTGAAGACATTTCACTTTTCATCCAAGAAGCTTCTTCAGTTCTAGTTGAAGAGTTCTAGTTGTAGCTCAGTTCGGCATTCGCTGGCTGGGGAATTCTGGGAGTTGAAGTCCAGACATCTTCAAGTTGTTAAGGTTGAGAATCACTGGTTTAGAAGCTGCTTGTGTCAATGGGTGTTGTGCAAAAGCTTTGGTTCAACGTGGGTCTACGCAGGCTGGGTTTGAAACCAATCAGGCGACTTTAGAAAGGGTTCAGAGAGAGATTCATGGAGGTTAAACCTGCTCTTTGCCTCTAAGATGTGTTGATAACGGATCAGAATTGTTTTGGAGGAGGCTGCGAGGGTAAATTGTATTTATATTGTGCTGATCTATTTTCCGCCCTTTGCTGTTACAACTGCTTGTATTAACAGAACGTTGGCTTAGGAAGGCCTGGAGCTGGTCCTACAGGTTGCCACGGCTTCTTTGCTCTGTTGAAAGTGAAAACACTGTAGGTGTGTTTTTCTTTTAAACATTTTTCACTTCTGGGGTTATATTTAGGAAAGGTGTATGCTGTGTGTATTCATTTTATACTTTTCACACACACACACACAAAAGCCCCTATGGGTAATTTGACTTTTTAACTGAGCAAATGTTCAAAGGGCTTTTAATGTGGGCTTGTTCCAACATCCCAAAATTATTATTATTTTTTTTGATCCCTCAAAATAACTGGGTGTGTAGCCAGTTTCTACCTTGCAAGAAAGAGCTTGCCTGTTCCAGTGTAATGTTGACGTTACCTTTTGCCAGGGAGATGCTTCAGAGAGATGCTGACATGCACACACGCCCTGCATATATATGGGAGGTTAATTAAGTAGGGAAGGGGGGGGGGGGACCGCTAGCATTTCTGTCCATACATGTCTTAAAGGAAACACAGCAACAATAAAATGCAAACGGTCTCCATTGGAGACGAACTGTGGTGTTTAGGCATTGTTATCAATAAAATAAAATAAAACGGATGAGTAAAAACCTGAGAATTTCTATACCTTTGGACTAGAAGACCTCCAAAGTCCCCTCCAACCCTATTTTTCTGTTCTATGATATGAAAAAGTGCTTTCATACAAAGTATGCCACTCTCCATTTTCTTCTCCAGCACATTGTCCCATTTTGAAGTCTAAACAAAACCGTTAGTGCCACCAGTCCTTTTGATTAGTAATCTTGAAACGGGGGTGGGGTGGGGTGGGTCCTTTCCCATGCTGTTATTCCCCATCTTCAGAATAAATTGTCATTTTGTGGAATTTGTGTTTGTTAACCAGAGGTAGAAGTGAATTTGGTTAAGTGTTTTGCTTTATGCCAGTGGTTCCCAAACTTGGCAACTTTAAGACTTGTGGACTTCAACTCCCAGAATTCTCCAGCCAGCAGAGCTCTTTCTGCGTTTGTTGAATGTCTACCTCCAAACATCCCTCATCTCTCCAGTATGGACTTGAAAAATTTAGGCAAAAGCAGGAAATGCATGAATGCTGACTTGGAAACGACATGGATGTTGGAATGAAAAATATCTTTATAGCATTTGTGTTAAACAGATTATAGTTCTGATGCTCTAAATTCCTGCGGATCGGAAATGATAAAAGGTGTTGAAGCCACAGGAACCCTGGGGGGGGGCAAGTGACCATGCAATATTGGAATTCAACATTATGCAAACACAAGTAGTAGAACAAAGTCAAATAGAGTCTTGGACTTTAAGAGAGCTAATTTCAATAAACTTAGAGAGAGCTTGGGAAGAATTCCATGGATGAGAATCCTCACGGGGAAAACAACTCAAGAAGCTTGGGAAATTTTGAAAAATGAAATTATAAAAGTCCAGTCTAGCACAATACCAATGAAGAAGAAAAATAACAGCTCCCAAAAGAAACCAACATGGCTGCATAAAGAACTCTCTGACAAATTGAAAGACAAAAAAAGGATAAAAAGTGGAAAGAGGGGAACATAACTAAGGCAAAATATCAGCAAATAGCCCAAGCCTGTAAAGATGAAGTGAGGAAAGTTAAGGCTCACAATGAAGAAAGGCTTGCCACAAAAGTAAAAAATAACAAAGTTTCTTCCAACATGTTAAAAACAAGAAAAAAGTCAAGGAAACAATTGGTCCATTGCTGGGAGAAAGTGGCAAGAAGGTGACAAGCAAAAGGGAGAAAGCAGAACTATTTAACTCATTTTTTGCATCTGTCTTTACACAAAGGGATAAAACAGTCCAACCTATCAAAAACAGCGCCACAAAAATCAGATTAGGAACACAAATTGAAATAGGGAAGAAAATGTTAAGTGAGCACCTGTCTACCCTAGATGAGTTCAAATCACCAGGACCGGATGGATTACACCCCAGGGTTCTGAAAGAACTGGCAGACGAGATCTCAGAACCTCTGAACGATATCTTTCAGAGATCCTGGAGCACCAGAGGACTGGAAAAGAGCTGATGTGGTTCCCATCTTCAAAAAAGGGGGAAAAAATAGATCCAGGAAACTACAGACCTATCAGCCTGATCTCAATACCAGGAAAGATTCTGGAAAAGATAATCAAGCAATGAATTAGCGAACACCTAGAAGCAAACAAAGTAATAGCCAAAAGCCAACATGGGTTTGTCAAAAACAGATCATGCCAGACTAATCTTATTGCATTCTTTGACAAAGTGACAAAATTAGTGGACCAGAGGAATGCCGTCGATATAGTTTACTTGGACTTCAGTAAGGCATTTGATAAGGTAGACCATAACCTACTACTAGATAAAGTAGAAGAATGTGGGTTGGACAGCATCACCAACAGATGGATTCATAACTGGCTGACCAACCGCACTCAACGTGTAGTCCTCAATGGAACTGCATCTTCACGGAGTTCGGAAGTATGCAGTGGGGGACCCCAAGGCTCTGTTTTAGGCCCAGGACTCTTCAACATCTTCATCAATGATCTGGATGAGGGAATAATTGGGGAATTCATTTGCAAATGACACCAAGCTGGCAGGAATAGCCAACACTCCAGAAGACAGGCTCAAGATACAGAAGGATACAAACTTGAACATTGGGCACTATCTAATAAAATGGAATTCAATGGTGAAAAGAGTAAGGTTCTATATCTAGGCAAGGAAAACGAAATGCACAGGTACAGTATAGGTGGTGCCTTGCTCAATAGTAGTAACTGTGAAAGGGATCTTGGAGTCCTAGTGGACAAGCATTTAAATAGGAGCCAGCCGTGTGCAGCAGCTGCCAAAAAAGCCATCACAGTTCTAGGCTGCATCAACAGAGGGATATGATCACGTGAAGTGTTAATACCACTTTATAAGGCCTTGGTAAGACCACACTTGGAATACAGCAATCAGTTTTGGTTGCCAGGATGTAGAAAAGATGTGGAGCCTCTAGAAAGAGTGCAGAGAAGAGCAAGAAAGAGGATTAGGGGACTGGAGGCTAAAACATATGAGGAACGGTTGCAGGAACTGGGTATGTCTAGTTTAATAGAAATAAGGACTAGGGGAGATATGATAGCAGTGTTTCAATATCTCAGGGGTTGCCCCAAAGAAGAGGGAGTCAAGCTATTCTCCAAGGGACCTGAGGGCAGAACAAGAAGCAATGGGTGGAAACTAATCTAGGAGAGAAGCAACTTAGAACTAAGGAGACATTTCCTGACAGTGAGAACAATTAATCAGTGGAACAGCTTGCCAC
The DNA here is from genome assembly GCF_051295495.1 of Thamnophis sirtalis. Taxonomy (NCBI): domain Eukaryota; kingdom Metazoa; phylum Chordata; class Lepidosauria; order Squamata; family Natricidae; genus Thamnophis; species Thamnophis sirtalis. The sequence continues at coordinate 904,988 of NW_028261392.1, forward strand.
CAGAAGTTGTGAATGCCCCAACACTGGAAGACTTTAAGATGTTGGATAGCCATTTGTCTGTAACAGTATAAGTTTTGCTGCCTAGGCAGAGGGTTGGACTAGAAGACCTCCAAGGTCCCTTCCAACTCTGCTATTGTATTTGTATTTGAAGGAAATAGGATCCATGTTATAATCTTAGAAATCAATGGGTTTTTTGCTTAGGATGTAGAATAGAGATGATTCCTTTGGTAACGGGAGGTTTCCTGCCTAGGCAGGGGGTTGGACTAGAAGACCTCCAAGGTCCCTTCCAACTCTGCTATTGTATTTGTATTTGAAGGAAATAGGATCCATGTTATAATCTTAGAAATCAATGGGTTTTTTGCTTAGGATGTAGAATAGAGATGATCCCTTTGGTAACGGGAGGTTTCCTGCCTAGGCAGGGGGTTGGACTAGAAGACCTCCAAGGTCCCTTCCAACTCTGCTATTGTATTTGTATTTGAAGGAAATAGGATCCATGTTATAATCTTAGAAATCAATGGGTTTTTTGCTTAGGATGTAGAATAGAGATGATTCCTTTGGTAACGGGAGGTTTCCTGCCTAGGCAGGGGGTTGGACTAGAAGACCTCCAAGGTCCCTTCCAACTCTGCTATTGTATTTGTATTTGAAGGAAATAGGATCCATGTTATAATCTTAGAAATCAATGGGTTTTTTGCTTAGGATGTAGAATAGAGATGATCCCTTTGGTAACGGGAGGTTTCCTGCCTAGGCAGGGGGTTGGACTAGAAGACCTCCAAGGTCCCTTCCAACTCTGCTATTGTATTTGTATTTGAAGGAAATAGGATCCATGTTATAATCTTAGAAATCAATGGGTTTTTTGCTTAGGATGTAGAATAGAGATGATCCCTTTGGTAACGGGAGGTTTCCTGCCTAGGCAGGGGGTTGGACTAGAAGACCTCCAAGGTCCCTTCCAACTCTGCTATTGTATTTGTATTTGAAGGAAATAGGATCCATGTTATAATCTTAGAAATCAATGGGTTTTTTGCTTAGGATGTAGAATAGAGACGATCCCTTGGTAACGGGAGGACTCAAAAGATCATCAGTGTGGCAACAGCGACATCTACTGGCTGGGAACAGAACAATAATTTTAACTGTAAAATAGCGTAATTATTATCCCTTTAGGAAATTTGTCTCTCTTCTTTCTTTTCAACCTTGTTCAAAGAAACGTATCTCAGGTAAGGAGTGGGAAGAGGAGAGAGGAAGGGGAAGTAGAGAAGAGAGGGATGATGGAGGGAAGAAAGGAGGTAGGGAGGAGAGAGGATGGCTGTGAAATAGGGTATAATATGGTGTACTGAAAGCAGAAGACAGACGTTCTGGGTTGAGGGAATGATATAATGGACAACACAACAAAAAAAAATATGTTCAGATTATGTAACGGTATATTTGTGGTTATATGAATGAAATTAAAATTAAAAAAAAAATTTTTTTAAGGTATCTCAGATGAAGACTATTATACCTGTAGGGCAATATTCTTATATTGAATATTCGATATTCTAATGCAGTGTTTCTCAACCTTGGCGACTTTAAGTCCTATGGACTTCAACCCCCAGAATCCCCCAGCCAGCATAGCTGGCTGGGGAATTCTGGGAGTTGTAGTCCACAGGACTTAAAGTCGCCAAGGTTGAGAAACACTGTTCTAATGGTTTGATAAATACAAGTTTCCCTGCTTTTCCATTCCATGTTGTGAATGTTAAACATTTTAAAACAACATAGTTCAGGAGTGTCCAATCTAGGCAACTTTTACGATCTATGGCAGTGTTTCTCAACCTTGTCCACTTGGAAGATGTCTGGACTTCAACTCCCAGAATTCCCCAGCCAGCGAATGCTGGCTGGGGAATTCTGGGAGTTGAAGTCCGGACATCTTCCAAGTTGACAAGGTTGAGAAACCCTGATCTATGGACTTCAACTCCCAGAATCCCAGTGGTGATGCTGGGCAGCAGAGTTTTATGCTCCACGCCGGGTGCCCAGAGCGATGAGGTCACACTGCCTTTGCGTGGGGCTTGTTGGAAGTTGTAAGGCCCTGGGGATTCCAACCGGACTCTGCCCGGCCAGATGGGAGGGGTTTGAGGGGGTGGCAGGGTCACACGAAGCCCTTCAGCTTCACCTGGACTCCCATCTCCTCCCCAGAAGAGCAAAGAGTGGCGGGACCGGGAGAGTTTTTGCATAGCCTGCTTGTGCGCCAGCGGGGACCTTTCCTGGATCACGATTCCCCTGCGCTCAGTTACCCAAAGCTGTGTCATCGCTTGCCTGGACTGCTGCAATGCACTCTACGCGGGGCTACCCTTGGAACCCATTCAGAAGTTTCCACTGGTGCCAACTACGGCAGCCGAGAGCCATCTCTGAGGTCCTTAAGATGGCCCATAACACTCCTCTGCTACACAAACTTTGCAGGCTGCCCATCTGTTTCCAGGTGTTCAATGTGTTGCTTATGACCTTCAGAGCCTTGAATGGCACCTGCTCAGCCGCCGCCTCCCGCTAGGACCAGCCTCTCCTAACTCGGGCCTTTGATTGGCTCTCTTGTCTTACTTTTGTTATGACTCTCATTCTTTCCATTCCTTTTTATTGTTATAAGCCGCCTAAAGAAGCCCCATGTTGAGATAGCAGGTAAATAATGTTATTAGTTTTATGGTAGAGTCTTTGTTGGAAAAAATTGGCTGAGACAAATCTCGACGCCCCTAACGGATATTGACACGGTCTTAAAAAATTAGGAGTTATAAGTTAAATGTTCTACTTGCATTAAATGCATAGCTTATTCATTTAGTTATAAAACATACAACTCAATATGAAAGCTAGAGAGAGAGAGAGAGAGGAAGAGGAGAGAGAGAGAGGAGAGAGAACAAGAGAGAGGGAGAGAAACAGAAAGTGTGAGAGAGACAGAAAGAAAAAGAGAAAGAGAAACAAATGGAGAGAGAGAGGAGAGAGAACAAGAGAGAGGGAGGGAGAGAAACAGAAAATGTGAGAGACAGAAAGAGAAAAAAGAAACAGATGGGAGAGAGAGAGAGAGAACAAGAGAGAGGGAGGGAGAGAAACAGAAAGTGTGAGAGAGACAGAAAGAAAAAGAGAAAGAGAGAAACAGATGGAGAGAGAGAGAGAGAGAAACAAGAGAGAGGGAGGGAGAGAAACAGAAAATGTGAGAGACAGAAAAAGAGAAAAACAAATGGAGAGAGAGAGAGAGAGAGAGAGAGAGAGAGAGAGAGAGAGAGAGAGAGAGAGAGAGAATGGCTCAACAACCAGAGACAGAATATTTTGCAATCTCAGCATACTGATTTGTCTAAATACAACAAATTGTTAACAATTTTTATTAGCCTGTGCAGTTTAATATCAGAAGCAGTCATTAATTTAAATCAAAGATAAATTTTCTTTATTTCTTTCATACAAAATGAAACTAATTTTCCTTGCTGTCGGAAACATATAAGGAAGCAATAAAGTTGAGTTCAAGAATGCAGAAAACATCCTATCAAAAGATTGGGTAGTTTAAAGACAGCAGGCTAAAAACAAAAATACCCCAAACCTTGCTATTCACAGAAGAGTCACAGGAGGCCTCTTCTTTTTTTTTTTATAAATTTTTATTTTTATTACACAGAGGCCTCTTCAACTACTTTTCAGAAACAGAAACTGGGGATAAAAAGAAACTATTTTATAGCAAATAATATTAGTCAAACTAGTGACACTGAAGTGTAGAAATACATTTAATAAATAATCTATCCCAAAATTGGAAAACAGAACAGAACGGGAGGAAAGCAGAGATCTTAGCACTATTTTTCCATCTTAGAAATCAATTCGTCACAGATTTTTGTGAGTTCCTTGTTTTCTTTTTCCTGTTAAAGAAAGAAAGAAGAAAATATCGTATGGTAGATGTTGCATAAATACAGTTTAGAAAGTAACATTTATATTAATGGAGTTCTCCTTTATAGGAACAGCTCTCTCTCTCTGTACACGTATGTGTGTGGTATTTTTAAGAAACAAAATGCAGTTGCCCAGCTCAATTGTACAAGGAGCTGTACACTTTTAAGTAGAGTTAAACTTGAATTTTAATAGCCCCCCCCCACTTTCCAATGTCAGCTTGGAGGGCAGTTTTTCCTTATGCGCCACAGGCGAATTGGACAGACTTGCAGGCTTATCGATGAAGGGTTAGCTAGAATGGTTATGTAATGTGACAGACGGGCCAGAAATTGGCCATTGCTTGTTTTCTTCCTTAGAGAGAAAAACCCTCCACCCAGCGCCTCCCTGGCCTCCTTGCTGGGGAGAGCGGGGACCCTCGCCTGGACTGACCTTCTGCTCAAGGGTGCTCTCCAGCGACTGGACCCTCATCTGTTCTATGCGCAAGCTGGCCTCGAGGGCAGCCACCTCCGACTTGGCTTTGCTTCTCACCTGGGCAATCTCTTCGTTTGCTCTGCGTGGGAAGGGAAAAGCCACAGTGGCACAGGTGAGCCCATTGAAGGTTTTCTCCCCCTCCCCCTCTCGGAAGGTCCCAGACGCCCGACTCACTGATCCAACTTCTCTTCCGCGTGGGCCTTCAGGGCCTGGTACCTCTGCTCTTCCTTCTTAATCCTTTCGAGGTAATCCACCACACATTTCTTCAGCGTCTCTTCATTCTAGAGGACGAGATGGGAGTCCTTTGGATTTCCCCAGCCACCTTCCCCAACTGTCTTCTACAACACAAAGCCACTGCTTGGCCCTCAACACAAAACCACCCTCTTTCTCTGAATGGGAATATTGTACAGTTGTTCCTCTGGACAAAAAGGTACAAAAGACCCATCTGAGGCCTCAAGCGCTTGGATTTCAAAATAGAAAATGCCGGTCCTAGTTCCCTTCAGCAGCATCGCTGAACTCCTGGAAAGGAAGATTCTTAAACCTTCTTAGCGTTGTGTCCGTTTTTGAGGCAAAAACTTTCTTCAGGCAAAACGGTTCTGATCAGAGAGAGAAACTGGAACTTCTTTAATATAAATGTCCATTTAGTGACACCCTTCTCTTCTGACCAATTAGTGGAGTTAAGCAGGGGACAATACTGATTCCCTCTGTACAGAAAGCATTTTTTTTTTTTAAAAAAAAGCAGAAATGGTACCTTCCTACCAAAAACAAAGAGCCATTAACAGCATTAGAAAGGAAGACAGCAAAGTATTTTAGGATCTATTTACACACCTTCAAAAATACAATGATCTCCAAATGTTTGCAGATGGGTATTTGGCACAACTGTAGTTATCTATATTGCGTTAGCAAGGTGGGCAGCTGTGTGGCTGATTGCAACGATCCCCATTCATGGAAAGGACACCCAAAAGCTTCAATCCTTCAAAGCCAAAGCGCTTCTCGTGGGAAACTACAAGTTCCAGGCAGTCAAAAGCCGCTCGGGACAGAGCAGCAGCCGGGGGGGAAAAGAACCAAACCAAAGGCTCACCTTCTGAAACCCTTCGATGGCCTCCTTCTGTTTGGTGAAGCGGTTGAAGAATTCGGAGAAGGACTTTTCCAAGGCCTCCAGGTCAGAGACCGCCTGCTGTTTGGCCTCCAAGGCTTTCTGCAGCTCTTTTTCCGCAAGCTCCTTCTGGCTCTTACAATCCTCTGGGGAAAACAAGTCCCATTAAACTGGCAGGAGGTTCTAGGACAGGAGGCCCCCCAACCTCGGTTGGAAACCGGGCCACGCAAGCAGTGGGCGAGCGAGGGAAGCTTTATCCGCGCATGTGTGGGATCTAAGGTTCCTCATGAAACCCTCCCCCCCCCTTCCAAAACCTGGTCCATGGGAAAAATAGTCTTACACAAAACTGGCCCTTAGTGCCAGAAAGGTTGTGGGCCGCTGTTCTAGGAGATGGAAGAAAAAAGTCAGGAAGGAGATTCCCCTAAACCAGTGATCTCCAACCTTGGCAACTTTAAGACTTGTGGACTTCAACTCCCAGAGTTCCTCAGCCAGCAAAGCTGGCTGAGGAACTCTGGGAGTTGAAGTCCACAGGTCTTAAAGTTGCCAAGGTTGGAGACCACTGCCCTAAACTATCCGATTATTGATCTTAAAATCTAAACGTCTACGGAGCTTCTCAGTCATCCAGGTCCCAAGAGGCAACTGGACTTTCTGTTTTTTTTCTTTGAAGGAGTTTTGCTTCTCATCCAAGAAGCTTCTTCAGCTCTGGCTGGATGGGAAGGATTTATACTCATTGCAGACAGCTGGTCATTTGCATCCTTTTCAGAGAGGACACAGATGAACCTTTAGGTGGCCTCAATGACCCCCTCAAAGGATGCAAAGGACCAGCTGCCTGCAAGGAATATAAATCCTTCCATTCCTCACCATCCAGTCAGAGCTGAAGAGGCTTCTTGGACAAGGAGCGAAACATCTCCAAAAGAAAAACCAGACAGTCCAGTTGCCTCTTGAGAAAAAAGCACCTTTGGGACACCTTAATATCTAGAAATGTTGGGCAGGGGGCTCTGATCCCAGGGTCTCCCGACCTGAAACCCTCCAAGTATCACTGAATTATGTTCCTTTCCTTAGCCCTGAACATAATGACGTGGCACTGCAAGTGTAGCATCAAAGTAGCCGCCTCTTCCGTTTTCTAGTCCAGTCCAGCAGAGCTGGCTGGGGAATTCTGGGAGTTGAAGTCCACAGGACTTAGAGTCACCAAGGTTGAGAAACACTGTTCTAGTCCACTGCAGAAGAGGCAGCTTCATGCCTCCAAGTCTCAGGCACAAAAGGCCCGAGACAAGAGGCGACTGTGGGACGTTGCTCCTTCCCAGAAAATGAGATATTGACAGCACACGATCTGAACCTACCCACCACCAGTCCGACCACGTCCTCAAACTCGGCCACAACTCTTCTGAAAAATAAAGGAAGAAAATTATTTTAACACATGCCATCGGGATATTTAACCAAGTGTCCCCCCTGCTGAATAGGTCCCTCTTTCTGTCCGCAAGGGCCTTCGAGACGCCGTCATCAGAGGATGACGGGGCTTCCTTTCACCTTCCAGGACCCTCTGGTAGAACGAGGCGGAGGAGGAGACGAAGAGAAGGTAAAGCAGGAAACGTTATTTGCCCTCTCAAGACAAAAGAGGGGCAGGACAAACGATTTGCAAACTGAAAGCAGGAGAGATGAGACCGTCTCATCCACTGCACACCGGTGAGAGAAGGAAGAGTAAAGCCAGGGGTGAAAGGCACCTGGCTACAAACCAGGTGGGGACAGCGAGTTCTAGTCCTGCCTTAGCCATCAAAGCCAGCTGGGTGACCTTGGGCCAATCACCAGGAGACTGGGATCTCTAGTCCCGCCTTAAGGCACAAAAGACAGCCGTGTAACTTTGGGCCAATCTCTCTGGGCACAACCCACCTCACAGGGCTGTTGTGGCGAGGAAAACAGGAGGAGGGAGGAGGGGTTGGGTATGTTTACCACCTTACTTATAAAAATAGTGAAGTGGAGGGGTATAAATCCACCCATCTCTGGAAAAACAGAAAGCAAGGGGGGAAAGCGTGTGGCCGAAGGCAGCCCTCCTCCCGGGCTCCCCATTCTTAGCCAAGGCTGAGTCTTTTGCTGGCGTTTGTGGAAAGAAAGGCCAATTTGGAATTGCAACCCAAAACTAGGCCAGAGTTCTTCACGACACAAGGACAGAGCAAATGCTCCTTTTATGGCTGCACGCTGTAACTATGCAGCCCTGCTCAAGTCTCCCCCGCCCCTCGTATACAGGCAGTTACAAAATTCATTTAGTGACCGTTCAAAGTCGCCATGGCAGTGAAACAAGGGACTTTTGACGGTGGTTCGCACCTGCAGGTATTCCGAGCTTCCTGCCCAGCCTCCCTCGCACTCCCCCCCCTCACGAAGCCAATGGACCCCCCACTTATACCTACTCCATTTCTTTCTTCTCGGCATAGATCTTGTCGTGCTGCTGCTTCCACTCCAGAGCCTCCTTTTCCTTTTCCTGGACCTGAAAGAGCAACAATCCCCCCCAGGGCCTCAGAGCAAGGAAGAGGGGCCTTTTCGGATTCAGGGAGGGGATGAAAGAAACGTTTTTCCATCTGGCCTCCCTAACTTTTGTCCTAGGGCTCCTTTGCAGGGGAAATTCCACTGGGGAAACTTGATCACACTGCTACGATATAAAAAAAAATCTACTGTGGGAACCTCCAGGACGCAAAGGAGGGGACCAAATGGCAGCCGTGGAAGTGGGTGGATTTGCAAAAGGAGCAAGTGGAGGGGCGTTCCTTGGACTTTTTAGGCTTCTAGAAGAGCTCAGAATTTAGAGCAATTAACACCTTACAGGCAAAGGCCGAATGGCTTGCAGAGAACTGGGACGGAGCAGCAGGGGACATTGTCCCAAGGGCCCCACTTGGGAAACTGAGGCTGTGGTGGAGGGGAATGGGACAACTGGCTGTGGCAAAACTCGCTGTGGCCACGGCCAACTCACCACAAGACAACTCGTTATGGCACAATTGAATCATTCCATGTAATTATTTAAAAGAAATAAAAATTCTTTTAGTTTTTGCCGTTCACATTTTGTTGTCACTCATTTCGTATCCTTTCTGTAATAAATTCTGTGCCTCCATTTCTTTGATACGAGTGCAAGTCTTGTCCTGCAGTGAATTGGCCGTTGTGGAGGGTCAATCCACAGGGACGCTGAGGCCGAGGCCCCCGCCAGAGGCTGGACGGGGACAGCCAAGGGGTTGACGTAGCCTGGGGGATGTGGAATACCCAGGTCTGGTCTAAAGCAGGGCTCTCTAACCTTGGCAACTTTTAAGATTTTGGACTTCAACTCCCGGAAATCTTAAAAGTTGTGAGATTTGGAGAGCCCTGCTCTAAAAGATGGCTCTACCAAACGAATGGCATTTACATGAGGAAATGAAACATTCATTTTTGGCAGAATGAGCATGGAGGGAGGTTCAAAGCAAAGCGGGAGCTTCTTACCTGGGCCGTAAGGTTCTGGACAGCAGCATCCCTCTCCAGCTTCACCTGCTGCAAGGCTTCCTCCAGGTCCCTCTCACTGGACCTCAGCTCACCTGCTACGGCTCCCAAGGGCTGAGCGCAGGAGAGCAGGGGAGGCTCTGGACCCGTGGGGGTGTCTGCAGGCTCCTTGGCCTGTGGACAGAAGCGGAAGGTGCCCCCCATCCATGAGAACGCCCGCAGTCTTACTCAAGGGAAGCTCACTGACTCAGGGGCCTACAGGTATCCCTCGACATACACTTCATTTAGTGACGGAACTGAAAAAAGTGACTTATAACCGCTTCCCGCACTTATGACCATGGCAGCAGCATCCCCATGATGATGGGATCCAAATCCAGAGGCTTGGCAACTGGCATGTACTTATGACGGTTGCGGTGTCCCGGGGTCACGTGATCCGCTCTGGTGACCTTCTGACAAGGGAAGCCAAGCGGGAAGCCAGATTAATCTGACAGTTGTGTTGCTAACTTCATAAGTGCAGTGTGATTCACTGAACAACTGTGGCAATAAAGGTCGTAAACCGGGGCAAAACTCAGTTAAGCAAACGCCTCGCTTAGCAACAGAAATTTTGGGCTCAACTGTGGAGATAAGCCGAGGACGACCTATAAAGTAAGCCTAATTCCTGATAGGGGTTCCTCCTTCGGAGCGGAAGAAGCTCCTTGGAAGGAGAAGGGAAACGTCTTCCAAGAACAGCCAGGAAGTCCAGGGGCCTCTTGAAAAAAAAAGCCCCTCTGGGAGAACCAGGACCGGAGGAATCTTTTCCTCTGACGACGCGTTGCCTTCCGTTCCACAAGCGTTAAAGGGAACAAACCCCCCAAAACCCTTTGGATGGCGCTTACCAGATCTGGGAGGATGAGGAAGTCCAGCTCCACCAGTTTCTCTTCCGCTGCTTTGGCTTCAGTGGAGGGAGGTTTTGTAGACGGTCTGCTTAGAAAGAAGGGCAGAAATGGCCTAGATCAGGTGTGTTTCTCACCTGAATAGCAATAGCAGCTGCCTGTCTTCAACCTGGCTCAGAAGTTCAATGGCTGAAAAGAAACCAACCCGGAAGAAGCAAAGGTTTTCTTTATGCTGCCAGGACTTTATGGGCTTGTCTTGGGGGGGGGGAGGGGGGGGCAGAGAGAGCTCGTCTTGAAGGAGACCCATCTGAAATCGACAGCCGTGACTTCCATCAACTTCTCTCCTTAAACCTTCAGCTCTATGGGCTGAAAAGGTCCTCGCAGAGCGTGCAAGAAACCGAAAAAAGGACGGTGCATCTCACAGGTAAATCCTAATGTAGCCTGGAGTTGATTTTGTAAGTATATAATGGTTGTACATTGGGGCACTCACACGATTTCCAATTTAATAAAATTTGTATGCCGCCCACTCCCTACGGACTCTGGGCGGCTTACAGACAGATTAAAAACATTTAAAAATTTAAAAATAAAGGTACATTATTAAAATTGCACATCATCCATTCAGTGTAGGTGGGGCTGGACATTGATCAACAGCCCCAGGCCTGCCGGAACAGCCAGGTCTTGGTGGCTTTACGGAAGGCCGGGAGAGTGGGAAGGGTCCGGATCTCTACAGATAGATTGTTCCACAGGGTCGGTGCAGCAACAGAGAAGGCCCTCCCCTGGGGAGTCGCCAGCCGGCATTGTCCGGCTGATGGCACCCGGAGGAGGCCCAACCTGTGAGATCTTGTTGGTCGTTGTGAGGTAAGTGGCAGGAGGCGGTCTCTCAGGTAGCCAGGTCCTAAACCATGTAGGGCTTTAAAAGTAACGACTAGCACCTTGAAGTGCATCCGGAGACCAATAGGGAGCCAGATTGGCACGATTGCAGGGTCCTCTTGGCAGGGGCCGTTATATGAGTCAATGGATAGCAGTGGGTGTATTCCTTGGGGTCATTTCCCTGTATTCCCACCAGTGCTTCTTTCCTTCATAAAGCTGGCATCGCTGCATGGCTCAGAAGAGGAAGCCAGCCGAGCCGGAGGGGTTTTAACGTGTCCGCTTATCCTCCTCGTTAGGGTCGCTGGGCCTGGCCCCCAACTTCCTCAGACGGCAGCTGCGGAGCCCTGCAGGGGCCCAGTGGACCAACCCTCCGGGGGCTGAGGATGGCAGCTGGAGCCCCCATTTAATCCCACTTAATGGCTGGCGTAGGTTGTTTCAAGGGTGGATTTTGGCTGCTGTGCTTCTCTGGATTTACAGGTAACCCTTGACTTACAATAGCTCACTTAGTGACCATTCAAATTTACAACGGCACTGAAAAAGGTGACTTGCGACTCTTTTTCACACTTATGACAGTTGCAGCATCCCCACGGTCACCTGATCCAAATTCAGCCGCTTGGCAACGGACTTGTATTTATGACGGTCACAGTATCTGGGAGGGCCGTGTGATCCGCTTAGCTGACATAAGTGAAGCCAATAAAAACAGATTCACTTAATCCTAACTTAACTGCGGAAAGGAAAGTCAGAAAATAGGACAAAGTTCACTTAACAAACTTCTCACTTAACAACATAAACGTGGGGCTCAATTATGGGTCGTAATCGGGGACCACCTGTGCCTTACGGCTTACAGGAGAGAGTCTGGCCTTCCAGGTTTCAGAAAGGCAACATTGAAATAAAAATGCTGCATTTAAAGAGATCTCTAACTCAGCTTCTAAAATCCTCACTAAAAAGAAAAGAAAGGCAGCCCCTACCCATTTTGAAGCAATGCAGCTCCCGGAACAGCCGCTTGGGGATCTGGGTGGGGGTCTTTCTTCTTAGGGCTGTCTCTGAGCAGAGGGTCAAACTTCAGGTACAGCGACTGCTTCCTCAAGACAGATTCCTTCAGCTGGGAGAAACACACTTGTGAAGTCCACACAGGCTGCCACTTCCCACCTTGTGTATGTGTGTGTGTGTGTGAGGGTGGTTGTGCCTAGGGCAGTGTTCTTACTTACCGAGGCCGATCCAAATTGCTCCAGGTAGTCTATTTGGGTTCCGAGAACTAAGAGGAGAAACAGATGCGACAGAGATCAAACCTTCACTACAGAATAAATGGCTGTTCTCAGAGACCAATAAAAGCCAAGCCTTCCTGCTATTGATAGCCGCCCTTCTTCCCCCTGGTCATTTCATCCATTTCACTCATAGCCAAAGAGAAACTACTTTGCCAAAGCTTCCAATCAAGAATGATTCTGAAATCATGACTAACGTGGATTAACAGATTAACACGGCTGCTTCTCTGAATGAAGGAGCGAGCGTGGAGGCTCTCTTGGAGCCTCACCTCGCCTTCATTCAAACTCCACTTTCAGCCTGGTGAAACTGCCCAGGGATTATGGTTGCAGTTCTTATTTTGCTTCTCTTTTTCGAAACGGTGGGCAAAAGCTTTTGGCTTATTAGCCGGGTTGCTATTGTCTGCACGGTTTCGGTGCGCTCTGCATAAATAATGTTCCAAACTTTTTTTGTATTTGTATTTTATTATTTGTATGCCGCCCTTCTCCGCGAGGACTCAGGGCAGCGAACAATTCAAAGGGGAAAAAAAGGGGAAAAAAAGGGGGAACATAAAAGACAAAATACAAATAATAAAAGTAGACAACAGTCGCACAACCATACATGTCGAGAGGGGAGGGAACTCATCACCTCCAGGCCTGCCGGCAAAGCCAGGTTTTGACGGCTTTTCGGAAGGCCTGGAGAGAGGTGAGGGTCCGAATCCCTGCGGGGAGTTCATTCCAGAGGGCCGGAGCTGCCACAGAGAAGGCCCTCCCCCGGGTAATAGCCAGGTGGCATTGGCTGGTAGATGGCACCCGGAGGCGGCCGACCCTGTGAGATCTAATGGGTCTGTGGGAGGTAATTGGCAGCAGGCGGTCTCTCAAGTACCCAGATCCAATACCATGAAAACTGGACTAGCAAAAACGAACAAACAGGGACAGGTGACCATTGACCTAGTTTTGCTCATGGGAACCTTCCAATGTTGACTTAAGGCTCACACCCACCTTCCATGGGGGATCTGAATTCTTCATCTTCTGTGAAGAGCTGGTCACTCTCGCTCCCCTGTTCTGTCCTTCCCCAAAGGGCCCTGGGCACCAGATCGCCTGCAGGCAGCTGCCCACTCAGAGGCCCGTCTCCTTGGTCCCAGGCCTCAGATAAGATGCTCTCCGGCTTCTCCTAAGTAAACAATATTTGGGGGTGGGACGAGTTCAGCCGGCAGAGCAGTTAGTTCCAATCGGACACAGGGCTAAACATCTCCCTTTCGTTCTGCTGAGCGGTACTATAGCAGCACAATGGTCGGTGATTCCACTGCAGGCAGATTTTCCTAGCTGAAGTCTTGTCCTGCTAATCTCATTTGGCCAATCCAGCCCCCAATTGTCGTGAAATCAGCAGCAGAAGCTCAAATGCCGCTTCGCTGTGGAGAACCTGTCAAAAACACCTGACACACAACCTCGGAATAAACGGAACCAACAGTTTTACTGGGAGGCCCGAGAGGCATAAACACAACTAGGACTTTTGGGACGATTACCTTGGTATCTTCTGACGGTTCACTTCCGGCATCCTTTTCAGCCACAGCCGGGCTGTTTGCTAAAATCCAATCTTTAATCTCTTTCCTGTGCAATACAGAAGGTTGATATCAGAACGTCTGACAGTTCACATTTGTTTGATATTTCACTTTATTCCATTTCTGTAGCTGCTTCACTCGAGGTGGCTGGCAAATCTTTTGTGCTTTTTAAGTAAATCATTTGCAATTCGACACCTCCGTGGTTCTCCTGCTTTCTCTGTATCGTACCGCTATGTAAGGTTTGGGGGGGAAATTTGCTTTTTTCAAATACCTGGCGGTGTCAATTACTAGCATGCCCCAAATGTTCTAGGCTCAGAACCATGGTTTCAAGTACTCTGAGCTCAGAACAAGCCACGGGGTTTCTTCTTTTCATTTCATTTCATTCAAATAAGCCCTCTGACCATTTTTTAAAAAAAATTAGACAGCAGGCAACACCAGGAAGGTGCTATCAATTGGACTTTTGTGATATTGAAAAACTAAATGCGGGAGCAGAGGCTTAATTATTTCCCACGGTAAAACACACAAAACATATTCTAATTTGTATCCGATCAGAATCCAACTAATCAAAATGTTCCAACAGATTAAAACTTTTCACGTGGATATGTTTGCTTTCCAGCTCAAAAGAAACAATTTGCATTGTTTGCAATATTGATAAAGCATGCTTAAAAGCTGGAAAAAAATCTAGCATAATGCAGCTAAACGAAACTTTGGACTGGCTAAAAGAACTGGACGTTGAGCACAATTTTAAAAAACCCAAGAATGCAGCCCAGAACAATGGAAGATTTGCCCAGCTGCAGTCCCCAAACACTTACAGGCTGCTGGGGATTAATTCCATTCTCTCAAATGCCTCTGGTGCTTTCGGTTCCTGGGTTTGCAGAGTGTCTGCTTCATCTTTTGGGACATCGGATTTCTCTAAACCGGGTGCAGGACTCTCAGGGGCTGGAATGTTGGGCGCGCAGCCAAAAGTGTCCAAGTCAGAGTCAAAGGTCATGCAGTCAGGGACTTTGGGAGCCCAGTTCCCACTCGTTTGAGCACCAGTGTCACCCTTTTCAACGTTCTTTATTTCGTCCCTGTTTAGCTTTTCAAAGCTCCCAGGTGTTCCAATGGGCTGCAAGGGAGGGTTTTGCAAGTAGAACATTGGTAAGGGCTCAGGGTTGCGAGTTCTGTTAGAAACAAGGTTTGGGGCACGATCGCAACCTAGAACTTGCTCGGAGACGTCCTCGTCGTGCAGTAAGGAGTCCAGGAGGGAGAAAAGATTCGTGGTTGTGCAGCCTGCTTCCTCAGAGGGAGTCTTCTCAGGAAGGCTTTGAGGAAAGGGCAACGAACCGCCTGAAAGGGAAAATCCCACTTGATTTTCTTCTCCAGTAAAATCTTCCCAAAGGGAGAGTTTCTGGCCATTAGAGAAATTCAGGAGGCTGCCTGAGCTCTGAAATGGCTCAACATCATGGACAGCGGACGGGAAGGTTAGATCATCTGAAGGATCAGGAACCAGGACTTCCCCTTCTGTTGGCACTTTCTCTGTTCCGGAAGTAATCTCGGTGGTCGTTGTTGGTTGACTCCTGCCAAAAAGATACACAGGGTTCCCTTTACTTCATTTTAGAGGATACCGACATTGAATGAAAGGAGGCTTCTGTCTGGCCCTCAGGAAGACCAAGGGGAAGAGGCTATCATTCATGGGCTCCAGGACATACGCTATCCACTTCTGAGAATCTGTTATGAAGCAGAGTATTTGTCTTTCCTTGGAGGCTTTGATTTTACTCTTTACTCTACAGCTGATCTGAGCTCCATGGGGATAATTTGGAAATAAATATTGAATGAAACATCTGCAAGAAAACCACCAACCTCAGAGAACAGGGCTCTCCACCCTTGGCCACTTTTAAGATTTGTGGGCTTCAGCTTCCAGCTAGCGGCCTGGGGAATTCTGGGAGCCGAAGTCCACAAATCTTAAAAGTGGCTAAGGTTGGAGACTCTAGAGCAGAATGACCCTACAGATATACACCAAATATATAGGTAGCACATTGAATCATTATGCCCCAATTTCTGAATCTGATCCATTGGTGCAGTTTTCAAGACAGGATCATAATATCCCTCCCCCTCCCCCCCACAGACTTTAAATTTCTATATTAAAATTTTGGGTGGAATGTAAGATTAAGAACTGTTTTTCTGGAAGACTAAAAAGTACATTTTTTTTCTTGGGTCTTTATATTAGACAGGACTCTGGAGACTACAAGGAGAAGCCTATGGCACCCACTGGTTCATACCTAAGACAGGCTGTAACTCTAATTTCCCCACTATTATTCCAGAACTTTACTAATTTCTACGGAAAGAGTATTCGGTCTAGGAAAGTGAAAACGAACAGCTCAAAACAGAATATAAGCCATCTTTGCATAGCCAGTTCCTAGAATCAATTCCCTAAAGATTTTAAAGGAATCCTATGTGGAAAAACAGAAGGGTCTTCATGCCAACTCAGCAGGTTGTTGAGGCTCTTCATGTAGCTCATTAGAGAGAAGGCAAGAAGCATCAAAATGTTTGGCCGCAGGAGGTCCAAGTTAAGGCCACTATCCTTCCTTTCCAGATCTAAGGGCAAAGAATAGCCACCATATTTAAATATGCTTTTAAAACAACTAAGAACTTTTAGCACGTCCCCATTTCTCTGCAAAGGCTTCCAAGGGAATTTCTACACTCTTCCTTGTTTCAAAGGGTGAAATCTGCAAGGGAATGACATGCTTTTGGGGAAACAGACCGCCTTGCCACTTTTTGGGTCTAAAAATTCTCCAAGCGCGTATTATAGAAGTGGTTACTCACACAGCAGTGCACGTAGGCAAGAGAAGATTCTCTGTAGTCTCTGTGACAAGGGGAATTTCAGCCTTTTTCTTTCTATCCGGACTCAAGATCCTGCGAGTTTGAGGATCCCGCAGTGGGGTTTGGAAAGTTACCTGCAAAGGGGGCAAATAACCCTCTTCAGAACAGCAGGGAAAAAACTTACAACTGCATTTTTTTTACATATTTAAAAGGAGATTAATATTCAGCTATTCCATTGCTAACAGAGACACCCAAGCCAGCAGGCCAAAAACTAGTTCTGTTAAAAGTTCCAGCAATAAAAATCAAACCAAACCAGAAAACTTTAAAATAAATCAGAGCTAAAGTAAAAATTAAGCAATAAACAAATATTTATTTGTATCCCTATGTCTTCTACAGTGTCAGTGGTGGAGATAACATAACAGTTAAGAGTCAGTTGGTTTCATGGCAAAGGCGTTAGGCTTGAAAACGCGAGTCCACAAGTTCAAGACCCACTTTAGGCACGAAAGCCAGAGTGATTTTGGGCCAATCACTCTCTCTCAGCCCAACTCACCTCACAGGGTTGCTGTTGTTATGGAGAAAATAAGAAAAGTATGTTGGATATATTCACCACCTTAAGTTATTTGTAAAAACAACAAAGGTGGGATACAAATAAATAAAACAATAAAAAACATGCTGTGATACCAACTGTCCAAACCCACTTGGGCCTAAATGCATCTCTTTTGCATCCACCCACCCACCCACCCAGGCTAATAGCTTCTTCTAACGTGGTACTCCTCTGAATCTTCTGGGATGCGGTGTTCTTTCTCCCGCCTACAAAACCGAAAATGCCCCTTTCCCCTGCTGCTTCTGGTGTAAAATGGCTAGACAACAATGCATACCTTCATAGGCTTCACTATTCCCTTTGGGGGCAAATTTTCTTTCTGCGACAACCGAAGGATAGAAGTCTTGCATGTGGTCTCTGCAGGCGTCAAAAGCATCGCACAGTTTCCGGCCGGCATGTCCTCACCCGCATTTTCTCCATTTAAAGCATGTAGGCTCATCCTGAAAGGCAAAGCATGCAAAGCACATCATCTGAGAACTTTGCTTCTTCAGGATAGCAGACGGATTCCAGATCCCCCAATTCATAATTCTGTCTGTCCAGGGTAGCAGCAGCACTGGAATGCAACAACTTCTGAACACAGCCTTCCCCACTGGCAGTTTTGAAATTGGACCCAGGAGCCGGAATGAAAAACCTGCATCCCCTTCAGGTTTGCAAAAAATGGCAGCATTAATAAGCTTTCCCCATCAGCGGTCAGGACAGGGCCTTTCAGCAGAGGCTCTAGGCTTCTTTAAAACACAGAATTGAAAATAATTTTAGCTTGAGCCAGATTCTCTCCCGAAGGGTATTTTTCTGCAGGAGAATATATTCTGTGGTCAGGAAGAAAATTATTGGCAACAGTACTGCAGGCCACTTCAGCTGACTGCTATCTGCAGTTCAGTGGTTCAAATCTCACCGGCTCAAGGTTGACTCAGCCTTCCATCCTTCCGAGGTGGGTGAAATGAGGACCCAGACTGTGGGGGCGATATATGCTGACTCTGTAAACCGCTTAAAGAGGGCTGAAAGCCCTATGAAGCGGTATATAAGTCTAACTGCTATTGCTAACAATACTCCCTTAATTAATCTCTTAATTCAAAGTAACCATATTTTTCATAATTGTACATGTACCCCTGATGAGGTTACCTAGTTTGGGTAATGAAATGCCTGCAAGAAAATAACCAAGCTCAGGGAGCAGCAAGGACTCCTACTGTTTATAAATATATAAATTATGAATATTTTGATATTTATAAATAATTTGCATAACTTTGTCCGGCAGGAGGTGGCCATTTTTTAAAAGTGCAGGCAATTCATTGTTGCTATACAGGTAGGCTTCAACTTACAAGCACAATTGAGCCAATATGAATGTTGGTAAGTGAGGATTTGGTTGCAAGCTTTGCCCCATGTTATGACTTTCCTTGCCACCATTAAGTGAATCATTGCAATTGTTAAATTAGTTAACATGCTTAAGAGAATCTGGCTTCTTCAATTGACCTGTCAGGTTGCAAAACGGATCCCGTGACGGTCATAAATGTGGAGTGTAAATCTGCTTATAAATCACGTGATGGTGGGGAAGGCTGCAACGTTAAGTGTGAAAAATGGTCATAAGCCCCTTGTAATTTCGAACAGTCGCTAAACAAACTGTTTTAAGTCAAGGGCTACCTGTACTTGGAAACAATTTGCACCATTTTGTCAGGCAGGAGGGGGCCCTTCTTTCAAGAGCTCAGCCTCCATTCTTGCTGAATTAGAACCCAGAGGCAGGGATAGAACAGAACAGAATTCTTCATTGCCCAAGCGTGATTGGACTCACAGGGAATCTGTCTTTGGTGCAGAGGCTCTCAGTCTACATCAAAAGACAAGGTGCTTTCCTCAAGAACCATCAGGGACGGCACTGAACGACAGTCATGGATAGGAGGGAGCCCACTCAATGCTTAGCATGTGTGTGTGTGTGTTATGGCCAGGCTTCTTTTTTCCCCTTTTTATTATTTAATGTCTTTTATATGAAGTTTCCATATCTTTGTAAGCTGCCTTGAGTTGCCAGGTGTGAGTAGACGGCAATATAAATTCTGTAATTATTATATTAAAACATATATACATACACACACATATTCATAGACACACTATACATGCATATATACACGAACACATATATACACACAAAATACACATACACTAGATACACACACACACACACACATATTCATACACGCACTATACATACATATATCCACATAAACACACATATATACACACACTATACATACATATATATACACAAACAGATATATATATCCACACAAACACATATATACACACACTATAGATACATAACACACACACACATTCATACACGCACTATACATACATATATATTCACACAAACACATATATTCACACAAACACATATATACACACACACTATAGATATACACACACACACACGCACACACTCACATATAGTGTGTGTATATAATTTTATTTGATTATAAAAAGAATAGAATAGATGAGGCCCTCCGAGTCTGTTCCCCCCAGCAGCAGCAGGCTCCCCACGGCTCTCCCCAAGGGGGAACAACGCTAGTCAGGCAGCCTCGGGGCCTGGGCGGCGGACACGGGGGGGGGCAGAGGGCCTGGTCGGGGGTGGGGCGAGTCCAGGGCCGTCTTCAGACGCCCCCCTTGACCGGCGAGCGAGCCCCCTTCGCCTGGGGCGCCGCGCCACCAACTCACCTGAGGAAGCGGGCTCGGAGCCCCTCCGCGGACGAAGAAACCAACGTGGGAATGGCCCGGAGACGCGCGTCAGGCAGGTTCCCTCACCGCCGTCCGAGCGCTGCTGCCTCCCCTCCCACCTCAACCACCGCTCCCTTTTCAAATTTGAACGTCGCCGCTTCTCCGCCAATGGCGAGCCTGGAAGCGCCTGACGTCACGGGTGACGCATGCGCCGCTCGACATCCGCGAAAAAAAAACCTCCCGGAGGAGGGAGGAGCTTGGCAGGGAGGCGTGGCCCGCATTTGGACGCGGAAGGGCGGAAGCGGCGAGCGGTTTGATGTTTATCCTTTGTGCGTTTTGCACGCATGCGCGTGGTTGTAGTTCAGAGATTTAAAAAAAGGGGCTTCTTAATTTGTTTTTATTTATTGTTTTATAACTCGCAAGCCGCCCATCTGGTAGGGGAATATGGGTGGCTGAAACATTTAAATGAATAAATAAATGGATGTAAGGAGGCAAATTAATGCGGGGCTAGAACAAAAGTTTGAGGAGCAATAGCTCTCCAACATTAAATCAAGGTTCTAGAACTGTAAATATTGAAATAAAAATTGCAAAAAAAAATTCTTTTGAAAATGGAGGAATGGTGGCTGGGATATTCTGGGGTCAATAATCTTTCACGGTACAGAAGTTCATATCATTAAGCTCTGGTAGTTTATGTCACACATCATGGCACCATAACACACTAATGATAGTGAGGGCTCTCTGAGCTTGCTTGTTTTCTTGCAGACCCAACTAGGTAACACTATCAGTGCTAGAGGGGAATGGGGATTGTGGAATGGAGAAGGAGGAGGAGGACTGTGGGGTCCTTGTCCTTGTTTCCTTGCAGACTTTTCATTACCCAAACTAGGTAACATCATTACGAAATCAAACATCAAAACATTGACATTATGCTGTTTGCTGTCAGTTTATATGCTGGTGGGTTGCCTCGCTAGAGATTCTTTGGTTGGGCTGTTTATTGATGGCTCTGGCAGTTACTTGATTGAGAGGTATTGCTTACTTGATTGTTGATCTGAAATTGACCTTGGAGTTAATCTATGCTGATCTGAGTGCTGATTGCTGGTGGAGAGGTGCTTTATTCTCTTTTGGGCTGGCTGAGTGTCTCTTTTGCATAGTCTATAGATGGTTATTAACGTCTGTGTGTCTATTGATGGCTGATTTGTTAGGATGCCAGGCTTCTGGAAATCCATTGGCATTTTTGGACTTGGCCTGGTCTACCATTGTGTCACATTTTCCCCAATTGAAACGAGGGTTCAATCTGCCTATCTGCTGTGAAATCAAAGAATTTTCGTCATGCCTTCTGACTGCCAGTTGGTGTTCGTGGATATGCCTCCTGCCAGTCTTCTGCCTATGTGTCTCCTGCAGTCCTTACAGTGTGTGTTGTAGATGAGTCCTGTTTCTTTTTCCCCATCTGGAGTTGCTGGGTCTTTTGGTTTCAGAGACTTTTTGATAAAGTTGTGTGGGTATCCATTTTGTTGGAACGTGCTGTATAGATGCTCCGTTTCCTTTTTCTGCTGTTCTGGGTTCCTGCAACATGTTTGGGCTTGTCTAAATAAAGTCCTTAGGAAGCTTTTTTTTGTGGGGTTGCTACTTCAGCAGTCTGGTACCAGGAGGTAACCAGTACTGGCAGTCAGAAGGCACCACAAAAATCCTTTCATTTCACCACATGTAGACAGATTGAACCCTAGTTTCAATTGGGGAAAAATCTGACCATCCATAAATGCCAGGGAATTTCTAGAAGCCTGGCACTCTGACAAATCAGCCATCAATAGTCACATAGACATCAAAAACCTCTGTAGACTATACAAGAGATAATCAACCAGCCCAAAAGAGAAGACGCCAGCACCTCTCCGCCAGTAATCAGCAACCAGCATAGATTAACTCCAAGGTCACCTTCAGACCAACAACCAAGTAAGCATGTCCCAAAGGTGTTTTTTCAAGAGGCAACTGGACTTTCTGGGTTTTCTTTGAAGACGTTTCCCCTTCTCATCCAAGAGCAAATGTCAGATTTCTGCTCCTAACTAAAAATGGCAAGGACTTTCAGAATTCCTGCCCATGCTGTTTTTAAATGCTATTATTATTAATATTGTCCATTACCAAGAAGCCTGTTCTTATCCCTGCTGCTGCAGCACCCTATCCGCCTGATGGCTACTGTAGCATCTCGGCATGCGACCACCCTTTCGGGGTCCAGCATGCAATTGTTCTGCCTGCCTTTAGACAATCCCTGGTTTCTTGCAAGCACGAAATATTAGCAAGGTGGCAGAATTCCAAAGCCTGCAGGAATATTCCCTCCCCCAAAAGCCTTAGGAAAGAAAAATAAACTGGCAAAATTGCTCAATAAGGAACGAGCAACGGATCCCTCGTCGGGAAGCAGCTTCAGCCGAGAGAAGCGAGCGAGCGGGGCCGGGATCCCGCAAAGAAAAGCGCCCAGCGCTACAACATTGCGTTGCAGAGGCCCGTCCGGGCTTGCAAACTTTTCCCGCCAAAGCGCCGTTCGGATCAAAAGAGGGGCGGGAAGGAAGAGGGGGCGGAGCTCTCTGCGCGCCGGACCGAACCATCGCTACGCCGTTTCCAAGGGGGGGGAAATCTGGTTCTGAAGAGAGGAGGAGAAAAGCCGCCCCGAAGCCTTTTCTACCTCGGAGGCGGAGAAAATTCCCTCCGTGGAAGGCGGCTGGGTATTCCGTCCCAGAGCTGTGAAAGGAAGAAGCGGGGAGAAAAAAACCTCCCCTCTAGGATTTCCCCCCCTCCTGTTTTCGAGGTGGTAGCGGCCGCCGGGGTTGGCGCGCGCGGCGCTACCTGACGCGCCTCAGTGCCGAGGTCGGCGTCGTCGGTGAAGGGTCGTCGGAACCGCCTTCCCCCTCTCGTCATGTCGTTCCGCCAGCGAAGCCCCTTGGTCGGCCGGACTCGTAGCAGGTAAGGGCCCGCGTGGAGCCGACGACGTCCTGTGGCTGCCTCGGAGAGGCTCCATCGGCCTCCCTCCATCCGCCGCGGAGGCCTTTTCCTCTCAAGTCTCTTCCTTGTGACCCAAATAAGGCGCCTCAGCTCAGCCCGGGATTGGCGGGACCGGCCTGAGGGGAGCCCCGTGTCGAAGACCCTCCTCCTGCGCCCCTCAAGCCTCGATTCCTCTGGTTAATGGGGCGGGGGGGGGGGTTCGCCCCTTCCTCACAGGGCTGTTGTTGGGCCTCGATTGCCAAAAGCCGGACAATCGCCTGCTTTAAACCCATCTGAAAAGACTCTGGGCCCGGTGTATGTGGGTGTTGAAAGAAGGAAACAGACCCAAAATCCTAAATAGATCCAATGGAGACCCATCAGGTGAGGTAAAAATAGGGGAAAAAAGCCCCTCATCTCTCGCCCAAAAGATAAATGCCGATACTGGGGGTTGGGGGGGGGGGGGAGAACGGCCAGTTTTCTTTGGGAAGGTAAAAAATTATTTATTTATTTATTTATTAAATTTATAGGCCGCCCAATCCCGAAGGACTCCGGGCGGCTTACAGAGAAGGAAGAAAAAAATAAAAAGAATAGTTTGAAATCCACAACTTTTAAAAAAAAAGCTCATTTTAGCAATTGGAATCATAATAAAGGGGGGGAAAACACCCCGCTTTTTCCAAACAGCATTAGAAATTGTAGGAAAAAAGGCTCCTCTTTTGGAATAACAATAATAATAATGATAATTGTAATAGTAATAATAATAATGCCTCGTCTTTAGGAATTACAGGGATAAAAAGGATAGAAAAAAAGTCTTCGGCATCGAAATAATAACAACAACCAGTAAAAGCCATTAGCAGCAGTCAGTGATATTTTTTAAAAAATTTTAAATTAAAAGAGTCCTGGATTGGGCGGCATATAAATTTAATAAACAATAATAATAATAATAATTTATTTTAAGCTGCCTGGCTCTGGGTCCATAAAAGCAAAATTGAAATTTAATTTTAAAAAAATGAAATTTAATAAATTTGTATGCCCCCCAATCCCGTAGGACTCTGGGCGGCTTACAGAGACAAGATAAAAAGTTAAAAATCAGAAATAAAAAGACACAATTATTAAAAATAAGACACCATCCATTCTGTCTAAATGGGGCTGGAGTGTAAAAGGAAGGAGGGTGAGGAGGAGAGGCTGATGGGAAATGTGGTTTTTTTCTCTTTCGGCCTCCCTTCCACTTCTGCTTTTTTTTCCCCCTCCGCAAAGTCCTCGGCATAAGGAGTCCTCGGCTTATAGCCGCTCGCTTAGTGACCGTTTGAAGCTACAGCCGTCCTGAAAAACAAAGCAGGGTCAATTGGGTAAAAAGCTGGATTCACGTAACAATCACCCCGATTCACTTAGCGACCGTGATGGAATTGGATACGAGCATGGGACGACACGCTTGTCAACCATTTCATTCAGCAACTGGATTTTCCGGTCCCAGTGGCTGTTGATAAGTCTAGGACCAGCTGTAGCAGAATGGAGGTTCCCCCCCCCTCCAAATGTGGTACAGAGAGTCCTCGACATAACAGCTCATTGAGTGACTGTACAAAGTTAGAACAGATCGGAAAAAAGGGACTTACGACCATTTTTCACACTTGCAGCATCTCCATGATCACACGATCTAGGTGTATTCTAATGCCTGACAACTGATTCATATTTATGACCGTTACAGTGTCACGGGGTCATGTGATCTCCTTTTGCGACCTTCTGACTAGTTGGAAAGCCAGATTCACTTAACAACCGGGTTACTAACTTAACAACCGCAGGGATTCACTTAACAAATGTGGCAAGGAAAGTTGTAAAATGGGGCAAAACTCACTGAGCAAATGTCTCATTTGGCAACTTAAAGCCTGGGCTCAATTGTGGTCATTAAGTCGAGGGCTGCCTGCATTCAAGAGCTAGAAACAATTCAAAATGGCCGATCTCCAGTCCATCTTGACCTCCTGTGTCGCTTCTAATTAAAAGTGGCGCAGTGGTTAGAGTGCTGTACTGCAGGCCACTTCAGCTGACTGCTATCTGCAATTCGGCGGTTCAAATCTCACCGGCTGAAAGTTGACTCAGCCTTCCATCCTTCCGAGGTGGGTGAAATGAGGACCCGGACTGTGGGGGCAATAATGCCGACTTTGTAAACGGCTTAGAGAGGGCTGAAAGCCCTATGAAGCGGTATATAAGTCGAACTGCTATTGCTATTTTCCCTGACTGTTCGTTCTTTTTCATTGCCTCTTCACAGATCAACTGCTTCATGGAGTCAAGGCAGGAAGCGCGACGCAGATGGGAAGCACAGGAACACGCATGAGCCCAGCGGCCCAACCCTTGACTACGATTCGTACAGTCTGCCAGATGGTAGATCAGAGAGGTGGGTGTACAGAAATATTCTCTCGCTATTAAGCACAGCGAAGTTCTACTTAAGGCAAAGGTGGGCATAAAATGTTTAGTTCCTGGTAATATTTTGGCACTGTACTAAATATTTTTCAGTAGCATACTTGGGTGTTCTGCACCCCCCTTCTCCGTCCAGGAACGAAAGCCACAAGCAAACGTAAATCAGAATACTTTTAATCAGTTCAGACTCTTGTTGGCTGCAAGCCCAAAATAAACAGATAAGCATTCTGGCACCATTAGGCAGCAAATGCAAAAACAAACACAGCAAACCACTTCTCCAAGTTGGTTTCTCTGAATCATGAACGTTGACTTCTGCCATGGCAACAGCAGTCCCTTTTATCAGCAGGAGGAGATCCTAACGAGCAACAGCTACTCTCGTTATCATCTCCTGCAAGTACTCAGTTCTTTAGGTTGTCAGCCCTTCTCCTGCATGCATCCTGATACAACTCCCAAATGCTCTCATGAACATTCCCTTTGATCCAATGCTCTGCGCCACCTGGTGGCCAACCAGTCTCTCCTCACCCTGCTCGGAGTCGACACCCTGTCCAGGGTCGTCCTCCTCCAAGGCCGACTCATAAGCCCCCTCGCTGTCGGAGTCTGGCGACAGCTGTAACAGCTCCTTCCGGACCACAACACTGGGGGTATCCCAAATAGATGATGATAAGCACTGCTCTGCATAGGGTAACTCAAAAGCACTTCATGATACATGAAGGGATACACATTGTGGATAGCTTGGCTTAACCTGCAACACAGTTGGGATGGGGTACACTATGTTGTGTGTTTTAAATATTGTGACAAAGCTGCTACTTCGTTTTTCCTGCAACTTGGTGTTCACAGTTTCACAACCCCAGAGGGCCACAAGCCCCATTCGAGATGTTCAGACTGGGGGAGTGCAGTTGAAGAAGATGAAATGAGGACTAACGTCAACAGAGAAATGGCAAGGTACAGAGCTGCAGTTTGTTTACATTCAATTTGTCTTACTTAAGGTCGAAAACATCTTTTCTTTGAGATGGGGAGATCTAGTAAGGTAGGGAAGGTATTACCCCTTTTCCGTGTAGCATACACTTTTGCGTTCAAAATAGAAAACAATTTTGTGATGTAAGACTGAGTTGGAGAATGTGCTATAAAAAAGCCAGTCCTTGAGGATAAATCCAGTAGGTCAGGAGAACGTGGGTAAGAGTGTTACCATCTAACAAATGTGAGATTATTGTTAATTGTTACATTTATTAAATAAACACCAACTATGCTGTAGGAGAACAGCACTGTAGCAATACGTGCACTGAAAATAACTTTCTTTAAAAAACAAATGTTTTACAGATACAAAAGGAAGCTTCTGATAAATGAATTTGGAAGAGAAAGGAAGACCTCTACTGGAAGGTAAAAAAAAATCATTGTTCACAGCCAATCTACCAGGGATGATCTGTGAAATGGCAGCTGATGAGAATGAATAATTGAAGCATGGCTATATTAAAAGTGAGTGGGAATGAGAAGATAGGAGGGAAATGCAGAAAAGGGGAGACATTTGCCATGATAAGGGCAGAATAGCACTAAAAGCATGGCTGGGCCCCCAAATAAATTTCTTTTGGCTTGAGTCTGAGAATGCAAAGCTATGAAACAGGAATAAATGAAAAATAAAACTCTATTTTCCAGTTCGGATTCCAAGGAATCTGCAGCAGCCGTGGAACTGGAGACTGACGAGGCTGTTCTAATGAGGAGACAAAAGCAAATAAATTATGGGAAGAATACATTGGCATATGACAGATATATTCAAGAAGTTCCTAGGTAAGTTCTCTTTACTCACAGAATGGAGGTTATTTTCAGTACAAAGTATAATTTAATTTGTAAGCATTGGGGCAAACTTAAGGTTTTGATGTAAAGAAAATGATCTTTTCTTCCTAAGAGGTACCTACATCTTTTATTCAGTCTCATAAATCACTGGAATCTTGAATCAGAGGCAAAAAATCTACTTCTAAGAAGGAAACACATCCTTGCTTTTGCTGGGGAAAGGGGAGCAAAAGGGGAAAAGGATAAAATAAGAGCTCAGAAAATTATCCCTGGAAAGTTGGCCTTAATGTCATAGCTGATTTCTGGCTCACCCCGTTTGTAGAAAGTTGCTACTATAATTTCTCATTTTGTTCTCACGAATGGTGACGTTGAAGGCTGTGGCAGAATATTCTGAGAAGCTGGATGTCTCTGATGTCAAATTTGCACTAAATTATTCCTCTGTGTAAATATTGAAACAAATATAAACTACAGTGGGGCATTGCTGAGAGGAGGGTGGCGTAGGCTCATTGGAAGACGAGCAGTCCTGTGTCTGAACAACCGTGCAATTAGAAGGCCTCTTTTATTTGCTCTGGAAAAAATTACCCAGAAATTGCTGCATTACTAAGTTGTTGAAGGTTGGTGTTGTGCTAAAAGTAGCTGAACTGTTTCTTTCCAAGGTGTCTACGGGTTCCAGGGGTCCATCCAAGGACTCCAAATAAATTTAAAAAGTACAGTCGGAGATCTTGGGATCAACAGATCAGGCTTTGGAAAGTTGCATTGCATTTTTGGGACCCTCCCCACGAAGAAGGCTCCGATGCACAAGGACTGTAAGTAGCAGCAGTGTCTCTAAGGGCGTGTAAATAGTAAGAGCCTTTAGACCTTGAGGGCCATTTTAATTCAGGAGTCATTCAGCAGTAGCAAGTTTCTGAAATTTTGTTTCTTATTTTGTTTCTTATCAAGTTTAGCTTAAGGGCAGCATAATTCTTTGTTGTGGAATTGAGTTCAATAGCCATAATACAGGTAAGCCTCACCTGATGGCTGCCTTGTTTAGCAATTAGTCAAAGTTACGAGTGCTGAAAAAGTAACTTTATGACTACTGGTCC
Organism: Thamnophis sirtalis; assembly: GCF_051295495.1. Classification (NCBI taxonomy): domain Eukaryota; kingdom Metazoa; phylum Chordata; class Lepidosauria; order Squamata; family Natricidae; genus Thamnophis; species Thamnophis sirtalis. The sequence goes on from NW_028261392.1 coordinate 932,766, forward strand.
TTCCATTTTGTCCCCCCGTGTGTGATCCACAATTGGGCCCTTTGCAGCCAGCCGGCATTTGTGATGGTTGCAGCCTCACAAGGTCACGTGACTGCCCTTCGTACACTTTTTTGGATAAACCGTCAGTGGAGAGGCTGGCAATGAAAGAGCGACCTGTGGTCATGTGATTTCTTGCTTAACAACAGGAACAGCCACATTGGAGACAAGGCTTTAAGTCCGTTGTGGTCCTGTGGTGCTTTCACTGGCCCACATGGCTTAGCAAGATTGCTGCTAGTCTCAATTGTGATTGTTAAGTGAGGACTACATTTTCTACAAAATGTAGGCAGCAATAGTGCTGTGTATGTTGATAAAAAGGTTCCTTTTCTTTGTAATGAATTAACGGTTTGTCTTCTTTTTACTTCTTAAAAAAAAGTAAACAGTTTAACATGACGTACTTAGCCGGTTATCAGAATTTTGTGCCACCTCCGGAACATAATTGGTGGATTAGAGTACATGCAGTTATTTTAAAACAATTATTTTTCTGAAGGTTTTGTTTATATTGCTATCTACTTGTTTAAATACAAATGGATCTTTACATTAATAAGACAAGTTGCTGGAATACTTTTCTCAATTATTTAAATGTAATACTAGAAATCATTGGAAATTACATGTGATTTATACTTACAATTCATATTTGCCTAACTTTTCCAGCAAATATTGAGATCACTGGGTAAATCGGGAGGCAGGTTTTGTGTCTAAAGAGAGGCTAAACAATTTAAGGTGAATTCTCTCTTTTATTCCAACATTAGAAATACGATTTCTAATATTGCTAATTCCATGTTTTATTTTTGCAGTACCCCTGTTGATCTTGGTGATATGGAAACAGAATCTGTAGGAAGTAATTCCCAAGACAGCAATGTAAGTAACTCTAAGCTTGGTTTAAGTTGTAATATTGTGTTAGCTTGCATAAATTCCTAGTTGTGTAGTGTCTGTAGGAGTAGTCTACCCCTGGCCATTCCAAAGTAGTTTCCCCCTCTTACCTTTCCCTCTACTATTTTCTCACCCTCATTTAATTTCCTCTATTTGCTTCATTTCCCAACCATCTTGCATGCTGTCTTTTTTCCTTCCCTTTATGTTTTCTGCCATTAGCAGCCACTGCTTTAATTAAGTGGGGCTTAGCCAAGCAGGCGTCTGTTGTGGAAGATGCATTGGATGTGCTACAGTGACAACCCCCTTCAGCCATTGGAATAATTTTGACTCCTTTATGTCATTGCAACTGTCAGAGTAAAGTTTAAAATATTTTCTCCAGAATAAAGCTGTAAGTTTTTGGTGGGAAGTGATCAGGAAAAAAGAAAGTTTATACCTCCTGAGCGAAGGGAGGTCCAAATTAATAGGATATGAATGAGTCCGTGGTGTGTATAGAAAAATCAGGTGTAAGTATGCACCGGGTATTGTCACGTATAGTTTTATTGAGAATAATTGTGATTTCTTGAGGGCAGAATGTTCACTACAGGTAGTCCTTGAGTTATGACTACAATTGAGCCTGCAATTATGGTCATAGGTTGGGACGGTTGTCAAACGGGTCACCATATGACCAGACCTCCTTTTGGGTGGTGGTAGTTAAAGCAAGAACCCTGGTAGTTCAGCAAACCGCATGGCTGTTTAACAGACTGATTGTTTGCTGTGGGGTGGTATTTGCTGGAGAACGGGTAAATGTGGGTTCTGGCAAAACCACAAATCATGGTCATGAGGCCGTGGGGGGGGGGGGGGGGCTGCAAACAGCCATTTGATCCAGTTGCCAATAACCCAAAATGGGGCCACATGGCCACAAGGTGTGAGTGTGTGTAAATATCAGAACTTTGAATCCATGTGGTAAGTCCCATTTGGGGGCTCCATTGTATATTTGAGGACTACATGTACTTCTGAGTATTGAGAAGTATGTATGAAAGTATTTTTTTTAATCAGGGATGGTATAAGGGCTCCTACCACGGACTAGAAGACCTCCAAAGTCCCCTCCAGCCCTAGGATTCTAGGCTTATTGATGTAGAGCCCAATAAATGCAGCATATTTCTTAAGTAAAATTAACCAATACTATTATGAAGTTCCTGGTATGTTAATTTGGTAACCTTTTATTGCAGGTGAATTGTACAGACACCAACCAAAGTGAGAAGAAGTATTGAGCATCAATTGGATGACTAAATCCAGCTAGAGGCACCTTCTGGTATGAAGCTTATGTGACCGGTAGAATCGTCTTGTCCTGCAGGATCCGTTTTCAGGGAAGGGACACCTCCAGTAGATTCAAACAGAAATAAGAGATTTTACTGCGTTACCTATCTAGAGCTGCAGCAACTTTTAAGATGAAAATCAATGTTTCTCTGACCTTTGAAAACATGAAAATGGAGTCATATATAATTGGCTAATTGTTGTACCTGCATATGAAACAGGTGGCTTTGAAAGCAATCGGATTATAGTTAAGAAAATCCGGAATGGGCAACGTTGCCACAGTTGTAGCAGGTTCAAAACAGGGACTTTTAGTAAGAAAATAGTTTTAGCACTTGGTTAACGTCTTTTAACCGTGACACAGGTGTAGACAAGGAAAGAGGTGGTTCTGCATCCTGCCCTGCCCTGTAAGTTTTACAATGAGGATGTATGCTTTTCAAATTATCTCTCTCAGAATTACCAAACAATTGGCAATAACCTTTTCCCAGGAGGCGCGGGTCTCTTCCAGAAATAAACAGCCTCTTTCAAGTGGCACAGCTCACCCGAGTTTTAAACCGACAACTTGTAAATAGTTTTCTGCGGGGCTGTGTGTACTTTTAAGGAAGCATGAATGAAGGGAGTCTGGGAATGTTTTTATTCATTCTTAATATTTTTTTTACTATTGTTGCTGTTTTCGTATGGAATAAAATATAAATAAAGCAAGGCTGTCTTTGTAGGACAGGAATAAAAATCTGTCGTTTTCAGGTATTCAGAAAGGAGGTGCAGATAAAGATCCAAGTAACTCAAACCAGCTGTTTGCGTAGCTAATTGCGGTTGTAAGTGAAGGACTAACTCTAGCAGTGATTGCATATATCTGAATTCTTTAAAAAGTCATTTTGAAGTTGCGTCTGTATTCAGGTAGTTTGGGTTATTCCACTGAATTTAATCAGATGGGCTCATTTCTGAGTGAAAGAATAAATGAAATTGGATTGTAAAATGAATGCCTTTGGTGCAAAACTTTTGGAGTATCTGACTCAAATCTGCAGGCCCCAAAACAACTTTTAAGTCAATCCCCGCAACAGTGAACTGCACATGTTTCAACTCAGAAACGGATTTTACTTTGCAAGAACTAATGGAGTAGATGTGGCTGGTCTTGGGAGGTGCGACCGCCAAAAACCCCCCTCCCTTTTCCTGGTCATTGTTGGCCTGTTTTGCTACAGCTGAACAATTACTGATTGGATTTCTGCTTTCTGGAGTCAATAGTCCATTCACCCTTCAAGAAATGCCCTTCGATTATGTGGAGTGGAGCATTTGTGCTTAAGAGCTCTTAAATAAGCAGGCACACCAAAAACGGCTTGGGAAATCCCAGTGTTTAATTGGGTCAAATTGCATGTGCTTTTTTGATATCTCCTCAGGAGACGGCATCCTTTCGTGCGCCTTCCTGACAAATGCCAGCTGAAATTGTTTATGCGCACGCGCACACAGAGAAAGTCATTTTGGTTGCACAAAACTAATTTATAAGAAGAGGGTGGGGAATCCTTCAGAGAACTCCTTTGTAAGATTTTTAGCTCAGAGGTAATTTGGATCAAAGTCTCCTGCTTGTCTGCCTTATAATTTTGTAAATGCTATGTTCAACTAGAAGCCTACGTCTCCTATTTTGAACCACTCTTATCTTTTGACTTCCTGAATTATATAAAAGATTTGAGGGGACACCAGCAAAATATCTCTGAGAAAATTGATCCGGTGGCTGTAGAGAACAACCTCAAACCACAATCAACTTTTTATTAATGTAATTTTTTATTTTTGAATAAACACAAAACACAACAAACACCACAAAAATATCTTCCATTACAAATTGTAAAAAGTGTGTCAGTTGGTTACAAAGCGCTTTCCTGCATCCCTTCCGCAGTCATCACCTACAATTCGTATCAAGTTATATATTTTAAATCAAATATATTTATATATATTACTACCATCATACCTCAATATTCATATGACTAATTGTTTTTGCGTCCCTTTAAAATATTCCAAAATTTAAAGCAAAATCACATGATGGCATTCCATTATCTACTTTCAATTTCATCCAGCAACATTACATCTTTATAACACTTTCTGAATAAAAATTAATTATGTTTAATAAGTTTCTAGACCTCCTTTCATAATCGCTGTATACAATTTATATCCAATTTCCCTTTTATTATGTCAATACAAATATCAATCATTTATTTAACAATATCCATCATTTCATATATATTTTTTGGTTTTAGTTTAAATTTGACTTAATATAAGCTTTCATACATAACAGTTTCTAAACTTCTTTTTGTGATCACCATTTAGAATTTATACCAAATTTCCTCTTATTAACCAATACATATGTGTGCATTATCATTATCAATTATTTATCTAACTATATCCATTATCACCTCATTTTTAACATAATGCTCTTAATTTTAACTAAATTTGACTAATATTTTGTTATTAGTTTTCATATCTCAACCTGTGTCTTTCCAGTAAGTGCAGTCATGTCTTTTGCCATTTGTGGAATTAGTCTTGTTTATTTCCTTAATCAAATTTGTGTGGACTTCTCTTCGCAACTTGTTGCTTTTTACATATCTTATAAAATCTCGCGATCCTCCATTAGCTTCTTTAATCAGTTTATCTTTGGTTATCAGTAGTGCTTTTGTCAAAGTCTAACTAACTGAAATGAAATCCTTTTTCTCAGACACATTCAAACAGAGCAAGCAGTGATAGGGTTAGGGTTAGGGTTAGGGATAGGTAATCCACTAGCCATTTGATTCCCAATATTGAATCAAGGTGTTTGGTGGAAAAAAAACTAAATTTCCCAATTTCCCTGTTACTTAGTCCGCAACACAGCTGGCCTTTGTGGAGATGGAGATGCAGGTAGTCCTCAACATACAATTGTGCTCCAAATTCCCATTGCTAAGCAAGACAGTTAAAATGAGTTTTGCCCCATTTTATGACTTTCCCTGCTACAGGGAAGTTCAGTGAACCACTGCAGTTAAATTAGTAACACAGAGAAGTGAACATGGCTTGTTAGAAGGTTGCAAAGTTGATGACCCATCGTAAATCCGTGCCAATTTTGATCATGTGACCATGGGGACACTACAACAGTCCCCATGGGGTTAAAACAGGGTTAAAATCGGACATGAGTCTCTTTCTTTAACTGAACGGCCCCTTTCTCCTAGCTCTGTTCTGCAGTCTGCACGCGTTTTGTGTGGTAGTTGATTTGGGGGTCAGGTATCTAAGGGCCCATTGCGAAAGGGGTTCCTATAAAAGCTCCTGAAAGTGGCTGACGCTTTTGAGGCTAAGTGGATCGTATGAAATCTTCCCTGCTGCTTCCATTTTTTAAAACAATGCGAATATATTTATCTAGACGTGCAAAATGAGTTGGAACAAGATAGAGCAGTGATGGATGAGCGGACGCTCCCTTTGCCAACTTTTATCATTCCTTCTTGTCAGTTATGGAAATGATTTTTAGAAATTGAAAGACGGGAAAAAAAATGTGAAAGGTTAGAAGAAAGAGGAAAATTGGATTCCACGTTTCTTTCCATCTGACTTTTTAGCCTTACCCCCAAGTGATATGAAAAGGAGAGTCTAAAGGAATCCTTTTTTGCAGCCCTTTTCTTCCAGCAAGAGCAGAGTCTCTTTCAGCATGTGAGAATGTTGACATAACTCGATTCAGCAGATGAGAGAAAGAACACACGTGGCCCAAACATACATCTTTACAGTACGCAAAAAATAAAAATAGGTGCTATCTTTGCAGTACAATGAATGCTATTAGAATCCACCACTAGGTGGCGCCAATGTTCCAGAAATTCAAGTTATGGAGCATAATCACAGGTGAAATCAAAGTTTCCTTGCTCACTTTCCCCTTCTGGGTGAGAATTTTCCCCCCTGAACAATGTACATGCCTAGATAGCGAAAAGTGTGTCTCGTCTAGTGAAGAGAAGGATTAGGAGTGATAATCTTCTTGTAATTGAGGAGCTGTCATGGAGAAAAGAGGGTCAACTTATTTGCCAAAGCACCTGAGGGCAGAATCAAAAGTAAAGGATGGAAACCTATCAAGGAGAGATTCAACCTGGAATTGAGGAAAAACTTCCTGACGGTGCCTATTTGAAACAACAACATTATTATAAAGGGCACGTGGTTTTGAAAGCAGTGAGTGGAGCGTTTCCTTTTATTGTGCAACAGGGAATTCTGGGGTGAATTTATAATAAACCCATGAACATTTTGGGGATACCTTAGCATTGGCTACTGTTGAAAGTGATTTTCTGCATTTGCTCCAACTACATTGAGGCTGTAAGTAACACAACAAGCTTCCTTCGTTTTTAAAACCAATATTTAGAAAGAAATATATTCAAAGACTTCAACACGAGCCTGAATTATGCTCCTAAAATATGGGATTTCACACCGTCTCATGAAGACCTTTGGTTCTGTTCACCTGGGAAGTGGCACAGGATAATCCTACTTAAGTGGGAAGGAAGTTGACACTTGACTTTTAAGAAATGGGTCTAGGCTGTGATTGTGTTCTTACAATTCTGGATTGAAACCACCAGATGGTATCAAAGATCATAGAAAAACATATCCAACTCCTGGTCCATGCCAGGTTCTGAGCTAGTCTTTTGCTCTCTTTCTCCTACATTTCTTGCAGAACTGGAAGTCTCTGGAAACAAGCCCTTCAGATGAGATCTAACCAAATTTCATGGAAGCTGTTGTTGAAGGTTATTTACTAGAAAGAGTGCAGAGAAGAGCAACAAAGATGGTGAGGGCACTGGAGGCTAAAAAAAATGAACGGTTGCAGGAATTGGGTATGTCACGTCTAGTGAAAAGCAGGACTAGAGGTGACATGATAGCAGTCTTCCAATATTTGAGGGGCTCCTACAAAGAAGAGGGGGTCGACCTATTCTCCAAAGCACCCCAAGGCAGGACAAGAAACTGGATTGAAACTGGCCAAGGAGAGGCGCAACCTAGAATTAAGGAGGAATTTCCTGACGGAACAATTAACCAGTGGAACAGAAGTTGCCTTCAGAAGTTGTGGGTGCTTCATCACTGGAAGAAGAGATTGGTCATTCATTTGTCTGAAATTGTACGAGGTCTCCTGCTTGAGCAGGGGGCTGAATTAGAAGACCCCCAAGGTCCCTTCCAACTCTGTTATTCTGATTAGGGCACTCAACACGTTTTATACAGTAGATATCAATTTAGGCACACCAATTAACTTCCACGCACAAGCAGGCAATCATCTTAAGTCAACATCCTGGGTTTGATTTTTCTTAAAACTCGGTATCAATATGTGATCTCTGAAAGGACAATACTAATAAAATGTAACACAGCCCTGACACAAATTGAATGTTTCAGACATATTCAAATCCCGGCAAATCTTTACATCTCCAAGAAGTCCTTCAACCCGATATCCTTTAAAAAAAAATCGATCATGGGGTTATTGGATAAGTAAAATATGTGATTGTTCAGCACATAAACACCCTTTGTTAAATGTGTCCGTCAATAGACAATCCGTATAAATGATACTAACTATCTTCAGAGGCATAATATCACCTTTATTGATAAAATAAATCTCCGAAAGACAGATCAAATGGACGTCAACTAACCATGCATGACATTAACAGGAATTAGCCCGAAAGTAACCCACACGGGACAAAGAATTTTCAGTCAAAAGCCATCGTCCTTCCTGTTTCTACAAATGCCACCAAGGCCGTAAACCCTTTTATCATCTTACCCTTATTTTGTCCATGTTTGTCACAATCTATCTTGCCGTCTCTCTCTCTCTCTCTGGATCTTCCTAAATCAGTCAATATCTTCTCAAGACATTTGCTTCTAAATAATTGAAAGAATGGAGCCGAGCACAGTTCCCATGCCTGGCACTCTGGAAACAGTCTTAAGTCAATCACAATGAACCAAATCAGAAATTGATGGTTCCACCACAAAAGCGCGTAGGACAAAATCGCGCTCGACAAAAGCGCGCTGTGACGTCATCACAGCGTGACGAAAAAGATCGAAAAATTGTAAAAATAAAGCGAAAACCTTACCCTAAGCCCCCCAAACCTAACCCTAAACCTAACCCTAAACCTAACTCTTAACCTAACCCTAAACCTAACCCAAAACCTAACCGTTAAAGTAACGAAAAACCTAACGCTAACCCTTATCCTAACCCTAACGCTAACGCTAACGCTCTAAAGCTAACCCTAACCCTTAACCTAACCCTAACCCTAACCCTAACCCTTACCTTTATGCGAATCGGCTTGCTTTAATTTAATTTTTATTAATTTTTATTTGAATTTTTCGATCTTTTTCGTCGCGCTGTGATGACGTCAAAGGCGCGATTTTGTCGATCGCGCTTTTGCCGTCCGCGCTTTTGACGGGTCACGAAATTGATGACCTTCGTTGTGTCACAAGTGATCTCAAAAAATGCAGCCCAAGGAAATTCTGTGTCATATTGGAGAAACACAACCACCTTTTCCAGGAAACTTAATGAAGTGGGCAGACTTGCCACTTCTGCATTAATGACTTTAGCAATGTCTCCAGAGCACCAACCAGCAATCACTGAAGTGAGATATACGGTGAAGTCGGCTATTTTGGCCCAGCCATGGTTAGATGCCTCCAGACGAGGCTCCCAGTCACTCGCAGGAGACACGAGCTGCCATGGGATTTGTTCTGCAACCAAGAATCAAGAGAGGGGAGGATTGGAAAGTTTTTGCTGGCTTGGTTGAGACTACAGGGAAAGGCAAAACGCATCCGGGCCCTTGTGGCAGGGGAACGGCAAGAGTCTTTCTTTGTGCTGTTTGTGTCCAGATATTTTCAAGGATAGGGTTGGTGTTCTGTCCCCCCTTCCTCCCTCGTTAACAGACGACAGGCACACAAACGTAAAAGGGAAGAACTTGATCAGTTCTCGGCTCAGACTGGCTGCGAGCCCAAAAATAAACATAAACAAAGTCTCTGACGAGAAGATAACAGAATACAAAACAAAACTCTTACAAAACAATTCACTTCTCCAAGTGTCTCCTCGAATCAGGGTTACAGAAAGCAAAATCACTTCTCCAAGTGTCTCTTACAAACAAACCAGGACCGATGAATGCTGAGCGAATGAATGAACGTTGACTCCTGCAACCGGGGCGTGGCACCATCCGTCCTTTTATCACCAGAAGACCCACTAACATTGTTAAACTTGCATCCCGAAAAGACTCACAGGAGACGTCTGCCGAGTCACAACAGGTTGGGAACCCAACGGCTTTTATCTTTCTGACTCTTCCCAGCCTTTTTCAATCCAGCAATTTCAGAATGAAGTTCTAGGAAAGGCCCACTTCACTCCCCTCCCAATTCCCGGTGTTCTCATATTGCAGTTCCAACTTGTGCTTTGAGGCCATGAGTCTCCTCTTCCAGCTTTGCTTCCTCAACCCAAGTTAGTGTCTCCCTGGCTGAAGCCTTTGGCTTACCCACCTGCAGAATGAGGAGTAACAATATTGTTCTTTCTTTCAAAACAGAATGGGAAATAACATGACTATGAACCGCAAAGCCTCCAGAGGGCCTTTGTAGGGTGTTAGACAAACAGCTGTGTGTACACCTGGAAGCTCCCAACATCTGTTAGATGAAGTAGGGGCTGTAATCGGGATTCTGGAGCAGCTTCTTCAATTCCACGCTTCTCCCTTGTACAATAAAGTATCACTTTTTCTGACTAAACTTTTACATTCAAACTTGACGTCAGGCCTGCAGCCATCTTTTTGGGGGGGTCTTTGGCCTGACACACTTTCTGTTATTCTGCTATGGATTTTCTATTGTGGGGAAATGGGAGGGGGGAATTGTACGAAGTTAGATGCTATGTAGTCATAACAAAGTTTTTTTCTAGAAAGCGAAGGTCATCCTTTGTCTCTGCACCTCTGCACCTGACCGGAACTGGATGGGTGGAACTGCCAGCGTGGCAGTGGGAGATTGGACCATGGGATGGACTTGTGGTTGTGGGCGGGGGGGGGGGGCAAGATCTTGAACTTTCAACTGGGTGGGGGAAACTGGGAAGCTTTCGGATTTGGGTTTTCCCAGATGTGGCAACCTGGCTCTCTTAATCAATGGGAACTTTGAGCAATATTTTGCCTTGGACTCTGATTTACTTTTGGATGCTATTTGGAACCCTGACACTTGATGTGGTTCAGAAGGCATCTGAAATCTGCTGCTGTCTTTAAAACTGCAAATAATCTGCCCTGGGTATTCATAATGATGCTTCATCCTGTCCAAATTTTGAAAAACCTGCTGAAGGTTTTTGCTTTCACTCTTGGATGTCACATATGCAATGGCACCAATTGCACCAATTTGTTTGTTTTTTGCATTGTTATGACAAAGGGATTTGTGAATTTTGATTCATTTTGGGGCAGAAATGTTTGCCCCTGTGTAGTAAGCCATAAAATCAGTGCTTACGTTTATCTTTGAATCCAGTTTAAAAAAAAATTAACCTAATTGTCCTGTTTGATATTATGGTTGCTAAATGTGGTTAAGTCCAGATTTCAGATTCCTTCTGAACCACATTGTGTAATAAGATATTACTTGTTATATATAACATTTTTGGGTGATTTTTGCCATTTAAAGCATGTTAGTTCAGGTATTGAGAGCCATCATCATTTTAATCAGCGGATTGAATTTTCAATTCTTCCTGGCTCACCCAATCTGATTTCAAAATACAAGGATATTTTGTAAGACTATAATCCCCGGAAGGGGAAAAAAAATTTAAATTAAGAACTAGAAAATTCTCCAAAACCATTTTAGCATCTTGACCCAAACTCCCTCCTGCTTGTACACCAAAATCACAGTAGTGCAGTGGTTCCCAAACTTGGCAACTTTAAGACTTGTGGACTTCAACTCCCAGAATTCTCCAGCCAGCTCTGTTGAAGTCCACAAGTCTTAAAGTTGCCAAGTTTGGGAACCACTGCACTAGTAGAACCACAATGTCAGGGAGAGAATGGTGATGTGGAGAGAGTGGAGGAGGTGTGTATTGTATCCCTACAATCTAGAGATGCATGGATCTCCATCAGAAGATTCACACTTTCCAAGACTTTTCTTGGAAAGATAAGAGTAGTCTTGAACAGCTGATGGATTTGGCCATTTAAAGTATGATGTGCAAATCCTTTAGAACAGAGCATCTTTCTTTCTTTCTTTCTTTCTTTCTTTCTTTCTTTCTTTCTTTCTTTCTTTCTTTCTTTCTTTCTTTCTTTCTTTCTTTCTTTCTTCTCTGAGACAAACCCAAAATGTTTAATGTTCCCAATGTGGCATCCTGAACTCTGATTACAGAATTTACACGACTTTACACGAATTTACACGAATTTACACCACCATCCAAACCTTCCGCACAGCCCTCAAGATCTGGCTCTCCCAGCAGGCCTGGGGATAGGTTTTCAATTTACCCGCCCGAATGTTGATTGTTGAATGTATGTTGTGGTTTACTATTTTATTATTGGTCTTTTATTGTTGATTTGTTATTGTATACCCTTCCCTTTGTGATTGTAAGCCGCCCTGAGTCCCCTCAGGGAGAAGGGCGGCCTATAAGTCTTATTAAAATCTAAATCTAAAATCTAAATCTACACACGCACACACACACACCACACACGCATACACACGAGAAGCCTTGTTTGTGTGTTGGGGGCCCTCCCGTGTTCTCCTTCCCGCCCAACAGCTTTGAGCCAAACAATCGATGTGGCTCCTCTCAACTTTTTCTCCCCCCTTTCCAATTAATTAATTTAAATTGACCATTAAGTCAGCAGAGGTTTTGATTGATATTTTCATTAACAGCCCTCTCATGCAGACCTGTCCAACACCTAAGAAATGTATGATAATGTCCAATCTGCATGAAAGGCCTGGGCCTCTCCCTTCACCCCTCAGTCCCCGTGAATTATTACTCGGATTGTGCTAGCTGTTTCATTGAGTGTAATTTGAATACAGATTAGCTGCCCTGGTGTTCCAGAGCTTTAGCATTATCATTACTGGGGACAGTAATTTGACTGATGAACACGTGGGTTATCACAAGGTTATCACCTTCACAGCTTCCCAGCCCACGTGTGGAAGGGAAGACACCGGCGGCAGCTTCCGTGGCAAAATTAAGCTCGGTAAATTGGCTCCTCCAATAACCCTATTGAATAAATTCCTTTCCTAATTAAAGAACCGATATCCCTCTTTACTCTTAGATATTCCAAGGCTTTATTAGATTGATGAACTAATATCAATTTGACTTTCTTAAAAAATGTGAATTAAGCACCTTCATCCAATTACCCACCAGCATACCTGTAAAGTGATTTAGAAAGCTAAAACCGACACAGGAAATATATTGGCTTGAGCGCATGAAAGCAATTATTATTCGGCCACTCCTTCTCAAAAAGACATGCTTTTTCTTAATTAGGAAAGAATGAAAAAAAAAAAAAAAGGAGAGTCTCCATAATTTACAGGAAAAGGAATCCAAACTGGGATGATATTGAAATTTCTTTCTTAACTTATAGCATAGTTAGGCCACTCAACTATAATGATCTAATCCTGGGATGAATTAAAGTACTCAAGGCGTTAAATTTGGCTCCATTATAACAGAAAACCAGTGCTTTCTGCTAATCTTTCAACTCAAGGAATGTGAAGGATGCAAAAGAAATGAATTTATAATTTGAAGCGAAAGGAAAGCATCAGTGTGAAAGTTGCAGCGGAGCTGAATTCATTGGGGCAAAAGGTTCAGAGGTTGTGATAAATGCACCTGTCAAAAAGCCAAATAAATCCAAAATTCATTGTGCATCAAAAATGTTGGAAGTTCAATTTGCAGTCGCTGTGCAGATGACACGGAAAGCTAGTTGAAAATGAACAAACATCAAAAGCTGACATGTTTGAAAAGCCAATTGATTCCATTCAGGACTCATTATCAGCAATGAAGATTTAATAGGATGAGGATTGAATTTCATACATTCAAAATTATCTGTCGCATGATATTTTCCTAAGAAAGTATCCGGGCGTCTGAAAATCACCATAATATTCTTTGACCCAAAATTGTTAGCGCTTCTTAGGAAAAAAATATTGCCTAGACAGAGATTCCAGATTTTGTGCTTCTGTGTTTTAATTGGAAAAAAAAATACCCAAAGCAATGATTTAAAAAAACACAAAAACAAAATAAAAATGCTTTGGCAATGAGGCCAGTGGACGTAAATCAATTAATCATGAAAACAATTTGGCACGTGGAAAATTGAACCTTCAGTCAGATGCTATCAGCTCAATATCCTTTATATTGTCCCTGGATGGAGATAATACTTCTGTTATCTTCCTGAGAATCTACCTCCTCTACTTTTAACAGAAATGATCAAGTGATAGTTATAAAACCCCTGATGTTTGTCCTTGGATGAAAGAGGCCCACGGAGACATAAAAACATTCGTTACTAGAATTACAGTGCTGAATTTTCACAACCTGGCTAAAGTGAGCGATTCGACCATTCTGCGGCATCTCTGGTTTAAAGGGGTCTTTAGGGTGGGAAATGTTCCAACCTCAGGTAGAAACGCCTTTAAATGGAGAAGACCCCCGTAACCCATCTGCTTAAGTCTTTGGAAGTTTTGGAGTCAGCTGGTTCTTGGGAGTCACTGGGCATTTAGATTCATTGGTTTCATTCGGCTCTGAGCTTAAAACTGAAGAGTCCAAGAAACGATGCCTTGACTATGTGAAGCCAAACAAGGCCCAACCTTCAGCAGAAGAAGCTTCCTGCTTCCAGAAGAATGGATTGGCTTCTCAGATGTTGTTCTGAATTGGTAAAGCATTATCCAAGGGGTTGCCACAAAGAAGACAGCGTCAGCCTACTCTCCAAAGCACCCGAGGGCAGAAGAAGAAGCAACGGGTGGAAACTCATCAAGGAGAGAAGCAACTTAGAACTGAGGAGACATTTCCTGACAGGGAGAACAATTCATCAGTGGAACAGCTTCCTTCTAGAAGTTGTGGATGCTCCAACGTTGGAAGTTTGGACAACAATTGACTGAAATTTTATGGGGTCTCCTTATTGAGCAGGGGGTTGGATTAGAAGACCTCCAAGGTCACTTCCAGTGAGGTCATTCTGTTACTTTCGTTTTTCACACAGTTGTGCCTTTTCAAGCAGGAGCTGTGAGTTCAGCAAGATCCCCAAGTTACACATCATCCCATCCAAGGTCGGAGATGAAATATCCCCTGATTTGACCAGCCAAAACACCCAAAGCCAGTCAATCAGTCTTAGTAGGATTGAGTCAGGCTGACTCATCTGAATCTTCACAGCTTCCAGACGCTTCAGACAGAACTTTGACGACTTCATTCGGCTGGAGTAAAAAGAGATGGCTTCTACCTGGAGTCTCCAGAGGTTGTGGGCGATTCATCACTGGAGACATTTAAAAAGCGACTGGACAGCCATTGGTCTGAAATGATCTAGTGTCTCCTGCTTGAGCAGGGGGATGGACTAGAGGACACCTGAGGCGCCTTCTAACTCTGTTATTCTGTTAAGAAAGGAATGCCACATGTGACTGGGGCACCTGGAGATGTTATTGCCATCCCAAGCACCTTATTTCAATAGATCTCCTCGGAACACATGATTTTATGCTTACTTGATCTCCTCAAACAAGTGTCTATGGAGATTCTCAGTCCTCCAGATACTGGTTGTCCCAAAAGGGCTTTTTCAAGAGGCAACTGGACTTCCTTCCTTTTCTTTGAAGACATTTCAGTGGTTCATGGCAGTGGTTAAATGCAGTACTGCAGGCCACTTCAGCTGACTGTTATCTGCAGTTCGGCGGTTCAAATCTCACCGGCTCAAGGTTGACTCAGCCTTCCATCCTTCCGAGGTGGGTAAAATGAGGACCCGGATTGTTGTTGGGGGCGATATGCTGACTCTGTAAAACCGCTTAGAGAGGGCTGGAAGCCCTATGAAGCGGTATATAAGTCTAACTGCTATTGCTATTGCTATTGCTATTTCGCTTCTCATCCAAGAAGCTTCTTCAGCTTGGAAGGATTTATACCCCTTGCAGACAGCTGGTCATTTGAATCCTTTGAGAAGGTCGTTGAGGCCACTTGGAGGGTTAGCCGTGTCATCAGGGTCACGTGTGTAGTGCAGATGGGTGTGAAGGCTCCACACCCATTTGCACTACTCAGGTGATCCTGAGATCACAGATAACTCTCCAGGTTTCCTCAACGACTCTCTAAGAAGATTTAAATGACCAGCTGTCTGCAAGGAGTATAAATCCTTTCATTCCCCACCATCCCAAGTCAGAGCTGAAGAAGCTTCTTGGTTGAAAAGTGAAACGTTTTCAAAGAGAAAACAGAAAGTCCAGTTGCCTCCTGAAAAAAAAAGGCCCCTTGGGTCCTCAAATAAGGTTGGGAAAGAGTTGGATGTTCATTTTTTTTTAACTGGTCTTCCAAGAAAAAATTAAAGCTCTTTAACTCCTGCAGTCTGATTTATTTATTTTATTTTACATTTATTTTAAGCACCATAAAATACGCCTCGTAAAATGCTCATTCACTCTATGGCTGTTGTTTGTCTTTGGCAAGCAGCTTTCTGCATTTCCCTTGCTGCACTTTTCTGTATAATTTCTATTAGAAATGATGCGACAATTTTTATCTTTCCTTCCTTCCTTCCTTCCTTCCTTCCTTCCTTCCTACCTACCTACCTACCTACCTACCTACCTACCTACCTACCTACCTTCCTATTGTCTGTCTGTCTGTCTGTCTATCTATCTATCTATCTATCTATCTATCTATCTATCTATCTATCTATCTATCATCTATCTATCTCCATGCATCCACCCACACATCCACCCATGCTCCTTCCTTCCTTCCTTCCTTCCTTCCTTCCTTCCTTCCTTCCTTCCTTCCTTCCTTCCTAATGTCTGTCTGTCTGTCTGTCTCTCTATATCTATCTATCTATCTATCTATCTATCTATCTATCTATCTATCTATCTATCTATCTATCTATCTATCTATCTATCTATCTATCTATCTCCATGCATCCACCCACACATCCACCCATGCTCCCTCCTTCCTTCCTTCCTTCCTTCCTTCCTTCCTTCCTTCCTTCCTTCCTTCCTTCCTTCCTTCCTTCCTTCCTTCCTTCCTGTCACTCATCCAAATCCCAACAAGTGCAAAGGCCTCTCTTAGGGCTCCAGGGATGTTTGACACGTTCTCGTTCTCTCAATTGAGATGTGCGATCATCTGATAGTTGCATTCTTTCTGCAGAATTTCTTATGACAAGCCACACGTTCCTTTAAGCTGCTTGCATCCTTTGTCACAAAAAGAGATTTATTCTTCAACACATGAAGTGGTTACCAAGATAGCTGCTGGAGAGGGTGGCTGTTTTCTATATTTTATATGCTTTAATGCTTTTTTAATTAGCTTTGTGTTCTTGCACTGGGAGACAACCTAACCTGTAAAATTATTCTTTTAGGTATCAAGATGAGGAGCAATTTAGAAATAATACCACAAAGAAAACGGGCCTTTTTAGACTTTACTAGTTGACCAGAAATGATATCATCACATTTCAAATGGTGCTACTGACCACCGATGGTGGTGCATATATATTAAATTTGCCCTGTCTTAAATGAACTAAAGACACACCACAAATCTTACATCTAGATGCCGTAGAAGTTACAACCCTCTCCAGGCGTGGGTATATTTTGATGGAAGGAATGGAAATGGTCAGTTCCCAGTAAAGCAACTGGTACTGATGAATTATTCTGAAAAATTAAGCAAACTTAACAGGGAACTCTTTGCCTTTCCTAACCTTCAAAAGCTCTCTTCTTTCATAAAGCCAGTGTAAATATAGCAATAACAACATCAGATAAAAGCGAGATGCATTCAAAGATTTAGGGCACTTGTTGTGTATTTAAAAGAATTATATCTTGTTTATAGTACAGTATAAAATGCACAACTGATTTATATAGCAGCTAGTCCATGGCAGAGGAAATCTCATTTCAATCATAAATGGCAGGATTTGATTTAAGAATTCATTCTTTAATGGGTCTGCAATGTTCAAATTTAAACTCGCTCAATTCATCAGCAAAATATTCAATACGGGGCACCGGGAAGTCATTTAGGCAAACAGTGACTTTTAATATAAATTTTCCAGGAGATTTCTTCATTGATTGAGCAGTTTAGTGCAAAATGATTTGTGCGATACATTCTCCAGGATCAATGAAGGTTGAGTCAATGGCTAATATAAAACCATCATCGCGCCAAGTACAGAGTGCAGAGCAATGAACTTTGACTTCACCCTGAAATGCTCAGAAGACAAGAGGGGCCTGAGCAAGTGGAGGAGAAATGGGGTCAGGGTTAGGTTGCTCAATGCTCTCCTTGTTGGTGGGCCGCTGAAGGGTCTTCCACCAGGGTTCAGCTGATGGAAACCTTCCCGGATTTGTGATGTCCCCAATCCCAACCTCTATCCTGCCTAAATAACAGAACAACAGAGTTGGAAGGGACCTCGGAGGTCTTCTAGTCCAACCCTCTGCCCAAGCAGGAGACCCTACACCATTCTGGACAAACAGCTGTCTAATATCTTCTTGGAACCCTCCAGTTATCTTTGTCTGAATTCACCAGCAAACATCTGACTTCCCTCTATGATATTATATCACAAAGTCTAACAGATTTGACAAATCTGGAGTCTGTCTTATGAGAAAGTCAGGGGGGGGTGGAAGCATCAGAATGGGATCTATGGAGATTTCATGTACTCTAGGTCCCAAAGGTGCCCTTAAAAAAAAAAAAGAACCAAAGAAGCTTCTTGGAGGAGAAATGAAATGTATTCAAGGAAAAACAAAGTCCAGTTGCCTTTTGAAAAAAGCACCTTTGGGACGGTTCCACCACAAAACCGCAAAGCCCTTATCCGCGCCGACATAAGTGCGGAGGCAAATCCGCGCCGTCCGAAGCGCTAAGAAAAACACGACCCTACCGCGATGACATAACCGCGGAGGGCAAATCCGTGCCTACCGAAGCACCCTAAACCTAACCCTAGCCCGAACCCTAAACCTAACCTTAAAGCAAACCCCTAAACCTAATCCTAACCCTTACCTTAATTTAAATCGGCTTTCTGCCGCCGCGCTGTTGTCGCGGTGGTGATGACGCGCGGTGATGACGTCGTGGCTTTAGCGACATGGTTTAATCACTGCTATTTTGATGAGTGCGGTTTTGTCAGGTGGGACACACCTGAAACTTGCAAAAAGAGAGAGAGAGAGAGAGAGAGATGTTGCATCTCTCTGTCTGAGAACTTAATGAAAGATGGACTGAAAAGTCCCATCCAGCTGACAAGGGTGGGAATTTATTTATTTCTTACTTTTTTATGGAGCTCATCCCCTCTATAGGGTGGCTTTGAGTTTATAAAACAAATAGAAAAATGATTAAATACGTTGAAATATTAAAACTACACAGGTTAAAATGTTAAAAACTACTTATAAGTCTAATAAACAAATCAAGTTCAAGAAGGAATTCTCATTTAGACAGGAAGACTTTCAGCTTATTCCAGTGGAAGCAATCAAAATACTTCTAGTATCTGTGAAAGGTAGAAAATAAAAATTAAGACTTTAGTTTGGTCTTAACAAAATTATTGCTTCCCTGCTAATATTTCAGAATGTCTTTTTTTCAAATAAAGAATGCAACTTGATGTTATACAAACATCTCCCTCCCTCCCTCCCTCTTCTCTTTGTCCCATTCTCTTATTCCTTCCTTCCTTCTTTCCTCCCTCCCTCTCTCTCCCTCCCCTTCCCTCCCTCTCCTCCTTGTCCCTTTCCTCCCTCCCTCCCTCCCTCTTCTCTTTGTCCCATTCTCTTCTTCCTTCCTTCCTTCTTTCCTCCCTCCCTCTCTCTCCCTCCCCCTCCCTCTCCTCCTTGTCCCTTTCCTCCCTCCCTCCCTCCCTCTATAATTTTTAACACTATCCAGAAAAGGTTGCTATGCAGATCCGGTGCTAATGAAGGCCAGTCTTTTATTGATTTAATTTCCAGATTATTTACAGCTGAGCAAGTGATGTTGCTCAGTTCTGGCACTTCCTATCAACTTCTTGCGAGCTACAAGGCCAAAGATGATGAATGACCCAAGGAAATGGGTCATCCCTGCCCGTTGAACCATAAGGTCCCACATAGATTACCCCGTGCCTGGTATCATCTACCATATCAATCCAGATGTGGGCTTTGATCTCAGATGGAAATCAACGGAGCACCAAACCTTGAGTTAAAACAAGCGTCTTACTTTGTACATAGATTGCTATTGCTATTGCTATAGATGAGCCCTGGTGGCGCAGTGGTGAGAGTGCGGTACTGCAGGCTACTTCTGCTGACTGCCGGCTGCCTGCAATTTGGCAGTTCAAATCTCACCAGGCTTGGTGGGCGTGGCAGGGGGGAAGGAAACTGCAAAATCCCCCTTCCCTCCCCACTCTGGGGCCAGCCAGAGGTGGCATTGGCCGGTTCTCCAAACTACTCAAAATTTCCGCTTCCAGTTCTCCAAACTACTCAAAATTTCCACTACTGGTTCTCCAGAACCTGCTGGATTTCACCCCTGTCTCCTGGGCTCCAGGGCCTCGCTGGATGAAGTTTGGGTCTTCTCCATACAAAGGCAGTTAAGCCCTTCTTCTCTTCCTAGGGCACTTCAAGGAGCCCTGAATCCCCAGCTGCCTACGAGCTGCAAACGTTGCTTTTAGGTGGTGGTGAGATCTTATCAAAGTCTAATTTATCTTTAGATCGATGTCATCTTCAGAAGACCTGAGGGACGAAGTGATTTTAGCGGTTTCTCTTTCTTCAGCCGAAATTCCTGGTTTCTCTCGTGGCTCTCGAATGCCCTTTCCTCTTTCCCCGGAGCGCGATTTGCACAACTAGCCAAACAACTGCGTTGCGATGTCAACGAATGCAGTGACTCCCTTGACACACTGTGGCAAGAAAGGTCGCGAAGCAGGGTAAGACTCACTTAACAACGGCTTCCTTTCGCAAACAGAAATTTTGGGACAGAAATGTCTTCTGTCAAAGGCTGTTTGTCTCCCCCCACCCACCTCCCGTTGACCAGCAAGGGACCCCAAGGCATCCCCCATTATTTAGTCCCCTTCAAATTGTTATAAATACCGAGATCCATTAAAAAAGAACTATGTAATGTTGGCTTTAAACAAACTCAATCCATCATCCTTCCTTACACACATAGCATTTCCTTCAGGGTGATCAACCAACCAGCAATGGAACAGAACCGATTGTGAGATCCCATTTCTCTTCATCAGCTCGACTTCTGATGAAGAGGACGGGTGGGGGAGGGGACGTTAAGAGGAATAAAAAAAAAATACAACACTGAATATCAAATAAACCTCTGTTGGACCTTCCCAAATTCTTTCGTCGTATGTTGAGTCCACACATATCTTGCCCGGAGGGTATGAACAGAGACATAGAATCAAAATCATATCAAGTGTTACTATCACTTTATAAAGCAACAGAACAGAACAGCATAGCATAGCACAGCATAGCATAGCATAGCATAGAATATTATTCTTTATTGGCCAAGCAATTTATCTTCGATGCATAGGGTCTCAGTGCAGGAGGCCACACCTGGAATCGTGCATCCAGTTTTGGTCACCACATTACAAAAAAGATGTTGAGTCTTCGGAAAAAGATAGAGATGAGCTGCTAAAATGATTGAGCCGAGGTGGCACAGTGGTTAAAGGCAGCACTGCAGGCTACTTCAGCTGACTGCAGTTCTGCAGTTCGGCTGTTCAAATCTCACCGGCTCAGGGTTGACTCAGCCTTCCATCCTTCCGAGGTGGATAAAATGAGAATCTGGATTGTTGTTGTGGGAAATATGCTGACTCTGTAAACCGCTTAAAGAAGGCTATAAAAACACTATGGAGTGGTATATAAATCTAAGTGCTATTGCTCTTCCTTCCTTCCTTCCTTCCTTCCTCCCTCCCTCCCTCCCTCCCTCCCTCCCTCCCTTCTTTCCTCCTTCCCTCAGACTTCCATCCTTCCGAGGTGGGTGAAATGAGGACCCGGATTGTTGTTGGGGGCAATATGCTGACTCTGTAAACCGCTTAGAGAAGGCTATAAAAACACTATGGAGTGGTATATAAATCTAAGTGCTATTGCCCTTCCTTCCTTCCTTCCTTCCTTCCTTCCTTCCTTCCTTCCTTCCTTCCTTCCTTCCTTCCTTCCTTCCTCCCTCTCTCCCTCCCTCCCTTCCTTCCTTCCTTCCCTCCTCCCTCCCTTCTTTCCTCCTTCCCTCAGCCTTCCATCCTTCCGAGGTGGGTGAAATGAGGACCCAGATTGTTGTTGGGGGCGATATGCTGACTCTGTAAACCGCTTAGAGAGGGATGAAAGCCCTATGAAGCAGTATATAAGTCTAACTGCTATTGCTATGATTAAAGGCCTGGAGACTAAAACATGAAGAACGGTTGCAAGATTTGTGTCTGGCTAGTCTAGAGGAAAAGAAGGAGTAGGAGGGACGTGATAGCAGAATTCTGGTATCTGAGGGGCTGCCCCAAAGAAGAGCCCCAGAAGGCAGGAGAAGACTCAATGGATGGAAACTAACCAAGGAGAGAAGCAACTAGGAATTAAGGAGAAACTTCCTAACAGGGAGGACAATTAACCAGGGGAACAGCTTCCCTCCAAAGGTTGTGGTGATTTTACAGAAAATGTTGGATTTGCCTGAAATGGTGCATAGGGTTTCCTGCCTGAGCAGGGGGTTGGACTAGAAGACCTCCAAGGTCCCTTCCAGCTCTATTCTGATCGATTGAGACAAAAGAAAAGCCTTCCTTTGAATGGTCAGATGGGGGCTGCTACTTTGAAGCTAGTGGAGCTAGGTCCACTTAACAACCAGGTTACTAACTTAACCTCTGCAGTGATTCACTTAACAACTGGGCCAAGAAATGTCGCAAAATGGGATGAATCTCACTTAACTCACTGTCTTGCTTAGCAATGGAAATTTTGGGCTGAATTGTGATCATAGGTCAGACTAGATTAGACTACACTAGAATAGTTGGAAGGGACCTTAGAGGTCTTCTAGTCCAACCCTCTACTCAGGCACGAAACCCTATCCCATTTCAGACAAATGGCTATCCAAT